>NW_022900937.1:14818926-14846755 GCF_012274545.1 Fukomys damarensis
TTTTTTTTTTTTTTTTTTTTTTTTTTAACTTACTGGAGTAGGTTTTTGGAGAAAAAAAGTGTCACCAGGCCATGATACATTGGGCACCTTTACCGGCAATGGTGACTGAGCTGCTGTGACCCCTGAGAGCAAGAGTGGGCTCTGAGGGGAAAATGTGGAAGGATCCACAGAAGGTCAAAGGCTGGTCTGTAAGGCAGCACAGGAAATTGCAGTCCTGCTGAGTCAGTGCTGCTCCTGGTCTCCTTCGCTCTGGGCTTTGGGTTTTCACTTTGAGAAATGGTAAGTGCTGCTTAGAACAGAGAAGCAGGAACCATGACCACATGCAGGCTGGCACACAGAACACACATGCAGAGTAAGAACCGAGAGCACTTAAATATGCAGTAGCTCAGTATTTCTCTCAATTTTTTCTCACCACGGAACCATCTGACTTTAGTTTATCCACCTGTGAACTATGAAGATGCTTTGATACTAAATTTGCAACCCTATTACAACTAGGGAAATTCTCTTAAGGCTTTGTTATGCCGACTCATCTTCTCCTAAATGCATCGAGACCTTTGGGACCACTAGGTAGAGTGCACAGGGAGAAGGGGACTCAGAACAAGTTTCAGTGTTGGTGAGGACCCAGCTAAATTTCTAAATCCAAGTGTCAAGACCAGCACCCTTGGGAATAGATATCTCATCCAAAAAACAAGTCACTGGGGTCATTTCTACCCTCTCTGATAGTTGCAGCCTTCTGCCTGCGCTCAGTTTCTGTCTCCTGGCTTTCTGCAGGCTGTGGCGGATCACATTCCTCAGCTGGTCCAGGGGGTGAGAGGGAGCCAAGCTCAAGCAGAGGACCTCAGTGCCCAGCTGGCTCTCATCATCTCCAGCCAGAACTTTCTCCAGGTAACATAGAAGCGGTCACCTTGGTCTTCCATGGAGCCCCCAGCTGGGCATGGGCAGCCCTTAGTCCTTAAGGAGAGGAATGTGTGAATCCCTTAGCCTTGACTACAACTTTGTATGTCCAGTCTTGGGAGAAGGAGCTTTCACCTGGCAAAGCAGAATGCTGATATGCACATAACTGCCCTGGGGAGGCAGCATGTGATCTGACCCATTTTTCTCCGGAGTATTTTATTCATTTTTCTTTGAAAAGAGGGAAAAAAATGTAGTAAGTTGTAAATTATGATGAATGGCCTAGGCCCAGGTAGTGCTTTAGGTTTCTAGAGCACCTAGTATTCTTATTCATAGACTAGGAAAACACACAAGTGTGTTTCATGTTTTCTTTTCCAAATATGAGCATGTTCCTGGTGGCCTCTGGCTGTTAGTCAGGATTGTCCGCTTTCTGGGGTGAAAGGTAGATTTGTTGGGTTTTCGCTTTGGTTTCCTTTGGTTTGCTTTGGTTTGTGGTGCTAGAGATGAACCCATAGACTTCTGCATGCCAGGCAAGTTGTGTACCACTGAGCTACACCCACAGTATGGTAGATTCATTTTAGGGAAAACTGAGTATAGTGATAGCATCGTGAGAAAACTCCCTTGTGCTTGCTTCTTATATTCAAACCTCTGTCTTTATCAGCACTTTGTCTCTACTTATGTCTCATAAGAAGTTGATATTAGGATATATTTTGGCTCTATATCCCTTCCTGGTTCAACCCGTAGTTGCAGGACCAAGGGATACCTCCAATTTTTCCTGTACTATAACTCCAACATGCAGAAATAAAATAATGAAAGTTTTTATCTTTCCACATATTTAAACTACAAACAGATGCACAAAAGGGTGTGTGTGATTTTTGAATTGTACTGCGTTGTATATACGTCCTTTGTTTTTTGTTGCCATCTTGTTTCATTCTTGTATGGCATTCAGGATCAAACCCAGGGCCTCGTGCATGCTAGGCAAGCACTCCCACTGGGCTACATACCCAGTCCTTTAAAGTTTTATTTTATTTAGAGATGCAGTCTTGCTAAATTGGTATCCAACTTGCAGTCTTCTTACCCCAGCCTCCACAGAACTGGGGTTACAGCATGTACCACCATGCCTGGCTGACTCTTTAGGTTTTTCATTTACCATCTGGATTTTTATGATTTTGAATAATCTACCAAGTGGCCATACTGTGTGTTTAGTGATCTTTGCCTCATTGGACAAATAAGTTTTTATATTTTCTGCCATCATAGAATTGGTAATATGATTATCTTTCTGTGCTTAAACCTCCCCCCCTCTTTTGCAGGGGAGGATTTTGAGACAGGGCCTCGCTATGTAGTTGAGACTGACCTGGAACTCACTATGTAGCCCAGGCTGGTCTCGAACTCACAGCGATCCTCCTGCCTCAGCCTCCCGAGTGCTGGGATTACAGGCGTGAGCCACCACACCCGGCCTCTTTCTTCCCCTCTCAAGTGACTTCTTTATGATGACTTTCTTTCTAGAAATAAGATTGAAAACAACTTAGTTTTAATTTGGGGACATTAAGATTTATGATGTGGACAGGGCATCCCCTCACTAGAGGTCCAGGAACCAGCTGCTGTGTGCCTTCTCCCCACCCTGACAGGACAATAGGATGTTACTATACAGGAGTGTGGGCATCTTCCTGGTTCTACTGTCCTTGCCCTTGTTTTTCTTAAGTTAAGCTTAAATAGCAATACAGTTGACAGGGCAAAAGTTTATACATTGTTTTGTACCTGTGTATGTGTGTACTGCACGTCAGACCCGTGATGCAAGCGCTGTAACACTGAGCTCCACCCCAGCAAGTTTATACATTTTAACTTCTTACTTCTCAGCTTCTTACACATTGTGGAATTGCCCTTCCAAAAAGATGAATGAATCTAAATTTACAACTAGCAGCACATAGAGCATACTTTTAATGGATTTTTTATAAGATAGAAAGTTAAGTGCTTAAAAAAAAAAACATGTTTGATTTTCATTTCCTTGATTTTTACAATGTTAAACATTTTTCATATGCTCTGCTTTGTTGTTTTTGTTATATGGAATTGTCTGTTCATGCTTTTTATATAATTGCACTGATTTTCCTTACTACTTTTTAATTCTTTAAATTTTAGAAATACTAACTTTTTCATTCATGTCTATGATCTGGCACTTAAGTTGTCGTATGTTTTCTCGGATTAGTTTTTTAACAAATATATTTAAAGCCTTAAAGTGTAATGCTTTTTGATCTTGAAATTATTTTAAAAATTTATACAAAACAGCTATTCAGAAGCTTGAGGCTGGAGGATTGTGAGCTCAGTGCTAGCCTGGGCAACATATCAAGACCATCTCAAAAAAATATACAAAGAAAATTATAAATAGGTACAAACATTTAGTTGTTGATTGATCATTATTTCATTGAGGAAAAATGGAAACATTCCCAATAATAGAGGATTGAGAAATGTTAACAAATGTAACAATGGAATACTATATGGCTAATGAAAATGATATGATCCATGAAGCAAAGAGATTGTAAAAGAAAATGGTATTCTCCTATAGTTTCAAAACTAGGACACCTGTACATGGTAAAATCATTTTGGATTATGAGATGTAAGGTTATTTTGTCTTTACTTTTCAAAATAGCCCACTGGATATATTTGAAATTCAGAATAAAGAGCTGATCTAAGAAATGCAAAAAAAAATTAATAAGAGCTGTCTTTGAAATCTGTTGTAAATGAGAATTTTAATGAAACACATTTTTTTAAAAAAATATCTCGAAAATGTATTCCCCTAGAGTGTCTGACCTGAGGTGGTAATTTTGGGGTCAGAGTGAAGAAGACATCAGTGTTTGATATTCCTCTGTTTTTAGGAGAAAATAAGTTCTGGTCACTGTGGAATCATTGCTGCCCCGGAGTTGTCTTACTTTCTGCTCATCTCTTTACAGCCTGGAAGCAAGATGGTGTCTTCCGCCAAGGCTGCGGTACCCACCGTGAGTGACCAGGCCGCAGCCATGCAACTGAGTCAGTGTGCCAAGAACCTAGCAACCAGCTTGGCTGAACTGAGGACGGCCTCACAGAAGGCAAGTTGGGCCTGGTCCCAATGGTTAACTCATCAGGGGTGAAGATTTTCATTCTGTATCCCTGGTGTGGTGTGGGTGCTGCCCAGGGCCTGACGTCGGCCAGATCTATTTCCTGGCAGAGTTGTCCATTCCATTTGCATGACCATTGAAGATACCCCCAGTGGTTGGCTTTTACTGTGTTTGGCACTGTCTCACAGACTTGGTTTTCATCTTGTGACTACAGATGACTTTTATTGAACATCATGGCCGAGGTGGATGTAGCAGAGAAGACCTGTTCACCTCTTGGTGGCTGGGAAGCAAGAGAGAGACATAGGAAGAATACAGGGTCCTAATATCGTTTTCAGGGTCACACCTCTAGTGGCATAACTACCTTCCACCCGGCCCCACCTCCTAAGGATTCCACTGCCTCCAAATAGTAACAAAGGCCAGGGACCAAGCTTTAACACGTGGGTCTTTTGGGGAAATTTTGGTTCCAAACTATAGCAATAAGTGATCATATCTCCAGATATCATCTTGAAAATTCAATGAACAATTTAGGCAGAAAATCTAATAGGGGAGTCATCTTTATTATCTTTTTTTCCTTTGAAAATTTTCTTGTTTTACATAGAAGTATTCACTTTAGAAGGCCTCAGTAAAGCAAAATTCAGGGCTGAATTAGTTGCTGTTTCTGAAGCTTATTAATTACCAAAGGACCTCATTACTACCATAATGTGCTGTTAGCATGAAGTTCTAGCATGAATTTGTGAATGCTTATTAGAGCACTTCCTGTATAGAAACAAGGGAAGTAAGTAGAATCTGACTTGCATTCTTAATATGAGCATTGCACTCCTTTCCAGAGAAAAGTAACCAGAGCTTTCACCAGTAGCCATCAAAAGAAGTGTGCTCCACAGAGAGGTCCTGGAATCATCAAAGGTTCTTGTTGGAGGCCAGGTTTCTGGGCCCCAAATCAGAATGTTGGCCCATAGATCCCACCCATCTACATTTGAAGAAGTTTCCTCAGTGAATCTTAGACACATACCAGCCATAAACACCTGCAAACCCCAAAGGGAGAGGAAAGCAAGAATGTCCACTGGATACAGGAAGGCATGATGAAACTTTGTAAATATTTTTGTTATGTAGTGTAAGGCTTAAGTGTGGGGGAATCAGACAGACTACATTCAAAGTCTGGCCCTGTCACTGACTTAATTTTGTAACTTGAGAAATTTAGTTAACCTTTCTGTGCTTTAATTTCCTCACCTAACAGTGCTAGCACATAAAAATCAGTATTTACTGCTGGTACTATTGTTATTATCTAAAAAAGGAAAGAAATTAAAATTCATCAGTAATTAGTATAATGTATTATACATGTATTTAATTAATGTTGGGTTGGGTGCATAAAGTCACTAGGGTTGGAAACCAATGTTCCAAATGGTTAAGAGAATGAAATAACCTTTTTAAAACTCTCACAATCTTCAGTATGGGAATATAATGATTTATAACCTGGAAACCTTGTAAGGAGAATAAGGGTGAGTGTAGACTTGGCCCTAGCATCCTAGATTGGCTTCTTTATTCATTCAGCTGCCTGCTTCTGAACCTCTGTGTACCCACATACTGTGCTAAGGGCTCGATCTCTGTAACCCAGCAACAGTGAATAACAGATTCTTTAAGTCTGTGGATAAAAAAGATGCAAGAAGACTCTTAAATATATACAGTGATGAGACATACACAGTTGATTAATAGGGAAGGTAAGACTAAGGTCCTAAGAGAAGGTGATTTTATACCCTGAAGAAATAGCTGCTACCTTTGCCTCCTGCTGCACTCAGAGTTATTGGGTATATCCAGAAAATATTTCATGTGTTGTACTAATTGGAGATCATTTTCCCAAGCTGATTGTGTATACATATTCCTCACTCTGTTGACAGGCCCATGAAGCCTGTGGCCCTATGGAAATTGATTCAGCTCTGAATACAGTGCAGACGCTAAAGAGTGAGCTGCAGGATGCCAAGATGGCAGCCGTGGAGAGTCAGCTAAAACCACTCCCGGGAGAAACGGTATGCCCTTCCAGACAGCTGGCTGTGTGTTCCAGGTTTTATTATGATCATGGTGAGGCGACTGTAGAAGTTGGGCTTAACTGACCCAGCATTTCAAGTATTTGGAACTCAGGACCCAGACTTGCCACATAGCTTTGGAGCTGCATTAAGATAGCGATTACCCATGGGAACTTTTACCAATGGTTATATGTGCTCTTTCCTGGGGTTTTGCTGAGGTTGAACAGGCATCTGTTAAAATATACCCCTCTTTTTGATAATTGGGACAAATCCTAGTGTCCCGATCCTGCGGTCTTTTTCTGAAAAGAATGCTCCCTGCAGCTGGTGCGACTAGATCTCAAGCTGAGAGTGGTGCCTTCGAGACCCACTGCCACCAGCTGGCTGTGGACAGCATTTCCTCTGTGTCTCAGGTATTTTATCTGTGAAATGGGTAGCAATGAGGTTATAATGGTAGACCAAGAAAAAACAATCAACAGTCATGTTTAAAATAAAAGCATTTGTATATGCAAGGAACTGAGGTGGACAACAGCAGAGGTTTTAATCCAGTAAAGCCACAGTTGCAAATAGAAAAATGGCACCAGAGGTCTAATTTGGTCATATTATGATAACTCCTGATGCTTTTATCAGCGTTTTCTGACTAAAATTTTACCAGTCTTCGTTTCTATATGCTAACTTTCCTACATTTTTCTGAGCACTGCTAATAAAATACCACCACTTACTAAGCACCTTTTAAGCCTTCACACACAGTCTGGTTTATCCTGACTGGTAACCCTAATGAGCAAGTATTTTTAAACCCATTTCCTCTGGAGTAAACAGAGATGTCTAATGTTACTTGATAATTAGTGGCAGAACCAAGATTTGAATCCAGATCTACAGGACTCCCAAACCCATGCTGAGAGCTGTTCCTCTTTTTTTGTGTGTGTATGTTGCTTACTTTTTACAATGCTGGAGATCAAACACAGGTCAAGCATGGTAGGCAAGATGCACCACTGAGCTCCGTCCCCTCCCCTAACAGCTTCTTCTCTTAACTACTGATGCTCTTTGAAGGAATGAAACAGTCTTAAAATGTAAATGGACTCATAAGAGCCTCTCTTATACCACAAAACAATGCCTGGTACATAGGCAACGCTCAGATATCTGTGCAATCAAGTTGCCTTGATTATAAAGATGAAACAGGCTTGGACAGGTTGACTCACTTAACCAGTTACCCAGCTAGTGACAGAGTTGGGATTGGCATTTCAACCAGAAGCTTTGTAAATGTCCACGTGTGTCTGCAAACTTTTATACTCCTGGGAAACTAGAGGGAGGGGCTGTCATGCCAGGAACTCTAGTCTTACATGAAACAGTGGATGAAGTAGGATGGAAGAAACACCTTATAATTTGTAAAGAAAGTATTTTTCCTAAAAAAAAAAAAAATAATGCATTGTGGAAAAAGTAATTTGAGAGAGGAAAAACAATAGGCATTGTGTTATATTGTTGACTACAAAGGGCCAATGTCTATTTTTATTAGAAGGCATATGCTCTTACAAGAAACATGTTGGACTACTGAAATTGCAGAATTTCTTCTCCTTCTCTGCTCTCTTATAATGCACTGCCAAGTCTCTTCCAAAATGTTGTCCTCACCTACTAATCAAGTAATTATGCGTATCCTAAGTCTTTACCGATTGTTCTCCAATTGTGTTGTTGTGGTTGTTTTTTTTTTTTTTTTTTGTATCAGGGTCTTGCTATGTAGTTGAGGCCGGCCTTGAAATCACAACCTTCCTGTTGTGGTTTTTTTTTTTTTTTTTTTTGTATCAGGGTCTTGCTATGTAGTTGAGGCCGGCCTTGAAATCACAACCTTCCTGCTGCCTCAGCCTCCCAAGTGCTGTAATTCAGGAATGCACCACCCTACCTGGCTTGTTCTCTCAATTTTTTAGGAAATTTATAAAGTATGATAACATGCTTATCATGGGAATCAAGCACTTTGCCCATTCATATTCTTTCATTTCCACCCCCCAAACCTCTGTTTCTTGAGGATTTTCTTTCTGTTGAACTCATTAAAGTGTAATGATCAAGCTGAACAGTGTTAATGGTGTTTCATGATAAGAATATGATACAGCTGAATGTCTGCCTACTTCCTGCCAAGGCATAAATAATGCCCGTAAAGAAATCATTGTAGACTTTCTAAATTAGCTTCTAAAGGCATAATGTTAATAGCTACCCTTTGTAAAGAACCGACATTCATTTTCTGAAAAATTTTCAGCTAGGTGTTACAGTTTCAGGAAAATGAGGCTTGGAGAGGTTTAATAATGCACCCAGTCTCACACAGCTAGTAACAGAGGGCAGAGTGTGCGCCCAGATTTTTTGACTGTAAAGCTAGGCTGTCTTTCCTGTACTCCCCTGTTGTTGCTAAGTACTGTGGGTAAATTCAGTAAGAAAGAACTCAGGCTTAAAGTTTTATCTGCTTCATTGTTTTAAATTATGTTGAGACCTTGGTGAATGTTTCCTTCCATCTAAGCTCTCTCCTTTTTGGATATTGTTATAGCTGGAAAAATGTGCTCAGGACCTGGGAAGCACCTCGAAAGCAGTGGGTTCCTCCATGGCACAGCTCCTCACCTGTGCTGCTCAAGGCAACGAGCACTACACAGGTGAGCACCCCCCGCCCAGGGCCCTTCGTAATGCCAGGTGGACAGGCGCAGTCCAGTTTAGGTGTCTGGGAAGGGAAGTCACTGTCAGCAACAATCGTGACTTTTTCCCAGCAGTTCACGGTCTATTTTCCTGCACTTTCTATGTGTTTCTCCCTGGGCTTGTTACTGAGCGCACAGTGGCTCATGGAATGATTCCTAAACCGTGTGCAGGTCGCCCAGACTCCTAGGACTTCACGTGTCCCCACTCAAGTAGAGAAACTTTAAAAGCCGAAGAGAATAAGAAAAGATGGCGGTGAAGCTTTCAAAGATGAAAGACAGTTACTGGTAGAGTGAATGAGTGGGAACCTCAGAATGTCTGCAGGGGAAGGGAAGCCCACAAGAAGCAAGCCGATCTGTGCTGCATAACGGCTGGGCCGGGTGAAGGTGGAGACATCACCATCATAAAGCAGGGACTGCACCAACTCTTTCCAGTTGACCTTGAAGGGTGTGGCCTCATGAGTGTCCCATCCAAGGCACTGCTGTTTACCAGGGCAATTCTCTTTCTTGGGACCAGCACTACCCTTACTGTCTTCCTGGCTCCGTGAGATTTGGGTGGACTTTGCCCGGCTTCTCCACTTCCTGTCCACATTTCCAAACTCGGAGATGCCTTGAGGGATTAGAAGCAACCTTGAAGTTCGGCCTTCCCTTTCTGCTTTCCTTCTGCTCAGGATCTTTGCCATCTTTACCTCAGTGCCCTGGTATTGCTCCAGTGACTTCAAACAGATGTTTCAGTATGTGTTCGGTTGCTTCTCTGTGGGAGGATTGACGTGCAAGTTTGCACTTTATGGTAATCGTAGTACTACAAGCAAAATCCTCTTCAAATTTTGAAAACTGTGTCCACTTATTACCTTGAAAATAAAAATAAAAGGAGCACCATAGGAGTACAGAAGAGGTTATGATACATTGTAGCATCTGAACTTACAACATACCGTTCTTTCCTCAAGGGGTGGTAAAGGAAATTGAGCAGAGTTTCACCAGACCAGGCTTTTGAAGATTGTTTAGGACTTTTTTAGCATGCTAGGAGGAAGAAAGATATACATAACTTCTTACAGAGTATAAGCTGTATGAGAGATTTGAGTTGGAAACACTCCTACACGTTCCTGGAGTCTTGGCAGATTTTATGTACATGATGAAGAGCATGTTGAGTGAAGGGAACATTGCTTTGCAAGTTGCATCACCTGGTACAGTATCCAGAATGGCAGGCTGCCTCACTGTTATCTGAAAAGCAGCCTAGAAGCAGCACCATTTAGCTCTGGCAGGCGTTGGCGGGGTGTGGAGGCAGGTGCTGTGTATATGATGTATTGAAGTGAAAAGAGGGGTGAGCCAAGGAAATAAAGTTCAAGTGAATGGTCAGTAGAGAGTTGAGAAGTAAGAAAATAGACCAGGAAGTTTAGGCCAGACTTGGATCCCAAAGGGCCTCATCAGGCAGTTTGGAGTTTGGAGTTTAACTGAAAAGCATGTGAAAATCCTGGAGGAGTTTTAGCTGTGGCTGCTGGTCAGACTGCCCTTTGTGTAGGTGGCCCTTTCTCCAGTGTGTGAACTGGGAAGAAGCAGTTGGAGGCAGGGGACCAGCACACAAGCTATTGCCTTTGTCAAGAGAGATGCTAGTGTTATGAAAATGTGTTAGTCGGATTTCTAGCCCTATAGTAAAACACCTGAGATTATTAACTTCTTTAGAGAAAAGGTTTTATTTTGGACTACAGTTTTAGGGGTTCCAGTCCATGATTGTTGAGGCAGCGTCTCATGGCAGGAGCACATAGTGGAGCACAGCTACTCGACTCATACTAGGAAGAGAGTGTGAAGAGGGGAGGGGGATCCCACAGCCCTCTTCAAGAGCACACCCCCAGTGAACTACAGACCTCCCTCCAGACTCCACTTTTGATGGTTCTCACACCTTCCAACTGCACCACCCTTGGGACTGACTTTATCTCATGGACCTGTAGGGGAACATTTGAGATCTAAACTGTAGCAGCAGTAGAGAGAAGGTAGTAGATTAAAGATACAGAGGCTCGACACTTTTTGGTGGTTGGCAGAGATGGAGGTAAGGAAGGTAGCCTGTGCAGCTCTGAGTGTTTGGTCTGATAGTCGGATGAAAAGTTGTATACATCCCCAAGATGGGAACATAGGAGCATTGGCAGAGGTTAGGGCTGCATTCAAACGGGTTATTTTAAACTTCCAATCGGTTTGATTCAAAGTGCCTGGAGGATATGCAAGTAGAGGTGTCATTGGGCAGCTAGATCTTTGGCTTTGGAAATCAGGAGAGAAGGCTGGGCTGGAGTTAAGAGATTTGAAAATTATTAATAAAATGTTAATGATTGAAGCTATGAAAGTAGATAAGTTTGCCTACAGGGAATGTTAGAGCAAGAAAAAGCTAATTAGATAAAACCATAAAGAACTCACTAAGGAGAAAGCTGAACAAAAGAAATCTTTTTAAAACATAGGAACTATAGCCCTGGGTAGAGCAGGGAAACCAGAAGAGGGATGTTTATATGCCCAGAAAGTCATATGCGAGGACTTGAAAGCATTCGTTGGCTTTAGGAATGAGGTGGTGGAACCCGGGCCTCCTTGTTGAAGTCAGTTTCAGCAGAGCTGAAGAGTAAATGGAAAACAAAGAGGGAGCACCTGTGGACATGCTCTTCCCTGGCTTTCGGCGCTCTGTCTCCCACAGGGGTGTGTGACATGTCTGGGTGTGTGACATGCTCAGTGGACGCACATTACATGCCACCTGGCAGCGTTTGAATCAAATGCGTTTTTGTTTGGCCAGTGAACTACTCAAAATATATTTATTTCTCTATGGCTGAATACAGTTACACAGATAGAACATTTCACAAATACTTTGCAGCAGGTGAAAGATTGTATCATTAGTGATTTTGACCTCCTAAGCTTGTTGTGTGGCCCAGTACTATCTCAACATGTGATCCACATGAATCCTGACAAGGAATAACGAGACTTTAGGGAGAGGCTGCTATGTTTGATATCACTTGCTATGTCTTCATAAGACTCTGCTCTAGAATACAATTTAAGATACAGTTGGCAAGAGTCTTTGTGAAAGTAATCTTTTTTTCAGAAGACTGTGGTTATTGAAGCAGAAGTCAGCTTTCTAATTTCCCACCAGTGTCTCTGGCATTGTTATACCCACTTGGCTCCCAGAACAGTTTTGTGGAGGGCACTGTTTGCATAAACACAGGACTGTGTCGCCATTGCCACTGAGCACGTGGCTGTAAATGCAGCCATGCATAGCATTAGATGGTTTCTGGGCTCTCTGGCCCCTGGTGGCCTGTTTCATCCTTAGTCCAGGAAACTTCCTCTTCCTGCAAAACCTAATCCCTCCAAAAAGGATGCTTGATGTGCCTGGAGATTTCACAGAGAGGCCTTGGCAGAAAATAAGTTGGCTGCGCAAGCTTAGCCTTGTAGAGTTTTAGTGCTTCCAGTTACTGCCTCGTAAAAATTGGGTCTATAAAAGACATTCCTATAAATGTTTTTTTGCATAAATATGCCTTTTCTAACTGCATAGATAAATGTTTTATCCTTCCAAATTCCTATACAACTCCAGTAAAAGTGGATTCAGGAGTCCAAATAATAAATGGGAAAACAGGTTTAGAAACCATAGCCTTGACTGTTCAACAGTCAGTATTAGGACCTCAGCCTCACCTAAAACCTGTGGGAAACTGAGGCCAAAAGAAACAGTCTAGACCCCACAGCTGATGAGCTGTGGAGGCAAAGCCCGATGAGGGTTCATCACATCTGGCAGTCTTCTAAACACTGATATCCTTCAACCACATGCCAAAAGCTTAAGCATAAAATGGAATGATTGTTCTCTTGGCTTATTTCACTCCTCTGCTCTAGCTTTATTTACCTTTGTGTTTTCTCTTCTGCTATTTAAAAAAAAATTATTTCATTCCGCAAGCCATGTGATAAACAGCAGAGTGGCAGCTTTGTAATCTGAACTAAGATTGTAGAGCTCATCCCTCTAAGTGACATACACAGTATTTACAGATCAGCTAGTCTAGTCACAACCTATCTCATTTCACAAGTCTGGAGCCTTTCCTACTGATTGCTGTAGTGGGGAGCTGTATCCTCAGTAACTTGAGGACCCACTGGTGCATCTGTGCTGGCTCAGCATAGCAGTCTTGGTGAAGGCCAAGCTCAAGGGTCCCTGGAGACCACCCAGAGACCCTGTAGAAGATAGTTGTTTCAACGCTGAGAGGTTGAGCTGTGTACTTTTCATACACATTTTGCATGTTCTAACCAGAAGCCCTCATAGTTCTCTGTCCCAAAAAGCACACCAAAGAGTATCAGAGTTTAAGGAACTGTGCTGACTAGGTAGTGTGTTTGTAAACAGAGTTCTGTTACTTCTGGGCCTATGTGAAACATGCTAGTAGATGAGCCCCATGGTATGCTGTCTGCATTTCTTAGATTCTTTTCTTCATTGCCTTGGTGCCTCCAGTCTCCACTCTCTTCTTAGTGTGTGCTGCCGTGTAGTTAAGCTCATGTTGATTCTGCACGAGATGATGTTATAGTTTTAAAGGACTGGTTTAGAGTCATAGTTTATCGCCAGTCCCAGCATCTGCTTAAAACTAGACTTAAAGACAAACAGGAACTTCACAGGAGAAGATATCCAAATAGCCATTAAGTATATTAGAAAGTGTTGAATATTGTTTTTGAAAGTTAAAACTGGAATGTGCTGGGATGCAACTGCACACCTACCAGAGTGACTGAAGTTCAAAATGTTGGCTGGGGCAGAGAACAGCTGCAAATCTTCGACATTGCTGGTGGAGTACACAATGATAAAAACCACTTTGGAAAACTGCTAATTTCTAAGGCTAAATATACACTTACTGTTATCCAGCAATTCAACTCCTAGGTTTGGGTCCAAAAGAGATGACTCCATATGTCCATCTGAGCGTATCTGTGTCTTAGTATCTTTCTCATTGCTGAGACAAAATACCCAACACCCATAAGTTAAAGGAGGAGAGGTATTTTTTAGCTCACAGTTTGTAGAGATTTCATTCTATATTCACCTGGTTCCAAAGCAGGGCAGTATGGTTGGGGAGAAACAGTCCACGGCAGAGCAGGAAGGAGACAGGAAGCAGCAAGCTTTCCTTTCCCTTTTTATTCCATCCACAGTAAATACTTACTGGTTGGTGCTACCAGCCCCCAGGGTGGGCCATCCCGTCATCCACACCCACAACCATGCTGAACCAGTCAGTGGACTAATTTGGTTACCACACACCCTTAATCCATATTCATATACCCTAAAGCCAGCCACCTTTGAAAAAATGTGTGAATCTTTGGGGGAGCAGCTAGATACATATCATAACAATGTGTAAAAACTTTCTTGGGATCTTCATTCATATTAGCCCCAAACAAGAAACAGCTCAAATGTCCATCAATAGAAGAATGGATAAACAAAGCTGGTGTGTTCATATAATGGCGTACTACATGCCCAGCAAAAAGAATAAACTGCTACAGAACATGGGTGAATCAATCAGTGATCAGAGAAAGAAACCAGATCCAGTGAGTGCATACTGTGAGGTTCTGTTAATATTAACATGAGGTTTTGAAGAATAGTTAAAATTAGTGTCAGGTGAGAGATGTTAGGAAGTGACTCCTCCTGGTGTGAAGGGCATCATTGGCCAAGAGCAGAGGTAATGGTGGATATGTTGCTGTATCCACAAGTCCAGATTCGCTGAGCTACTCACTTAGATTTGCCCACTTTATTATGTGTATATACCTTATGGCCCAATTAAAGGCAATTCAGAAGGCTCACTTTGGCAGCACATATACTGCAAGGCAATTGAGAAGAAAAGTGAATTAAAATAACCTGTGCTTGGACCCACCTGAGTACTTTGACCCCGTGTACCTGCTCCCGTTTTCCTGGTGTGTTACATCTAGGGACGCATGAGGTAGTTTGAGCAAGAAAAGCCAGAGGGACACAATCTTTAGCCCATTGTTATCCCTTCTTTCTTGGATTGGCTCCGGGCCACTACTTTGGGGAGCACAACAATTCCAATTTTAATAACCATCCATCTGGATTTCTCCCTGAGCCAGGCCCTGGCCTGTTACCAAGTAAAAAATGTGGCTCTTAGACGGAATCTAATGGCAAATCTGGTGGACTTCTTTCCTCAGGAGTTGCTGCTCGGGAGACGGCTCAAGCTCTGAAGACCCTGGCCCAGGCTGCCCGGGGAGTGGCTGCATCTACAAATGACCCCACAGCTGCCCACGCCATGTTAGATTCTGCTCGAGACGTGATGGAGGGCTCTGCCATGCTCATCCAAGAAGCCAAGCAGGCCCTGATTGCACCTGGGGATGCAGAGAGTCAACAGAGACTAGCTCAGGTGAGGCGGGGGTTGGGAATCGTGGTCATCGGTGTGCCTGTGTTAGCAGCCTGTCTTCTGGACATCTGTTGCTGGTGTGAATTTTTGGACTCCGCAGGTGTTCTCAGAGCCTTCAGAGGGTCCTAAAAAGGCTAGTCACACCTGATACTCACTTTTATATAAGTCTTATTTTGTAGTCAACAGAGTATGGGGGACTCTGAACCCTGTCCTTGAGGTTTACGGGAGGTAAGGTAGCTATACAAGTTCTAGTCACTCAGAAGTTTTTACCTCTGACCTTTTCTTCTTTGGGTGATTCTTCAACTACCTGATGGAATCACTTGGCTAGGAACCACTCAGGGACAGTGCTAGACATGGAACTTGGAAAGAGATGCTTTAGCTTAACAGGAGGACACAGCCTACCGCCAAAGACCAGACCTAACTTCCCTTCTGACCGATGATACCAGAGAGTGCAGACAGAGCCACTTGGACATTCTTAAAAGGCAGCTCTGGTTGGGCTGGAAGTGCTTAGAGCATCTGTTTGCACGTGGGCAGAATGAAATTTCCAGGTGATGGCAGCAGAGGGTCACTCAGCCAAAAGCAGCCACAAGCCCAGCTAAGAGTGCTCTAAAGAACTCAAGGCCTGCTTCTACCTGAGTGAATCTTCGGCAGGATTCTCAAAATAGGAGATATTTCCACTTTTCATGTTATAAGATAGCTGTTTTGGATCCTGACCTCACATTAGAGCTGTGACTCAGCCTGGCTTTGGGGACCAGGCTGGATGTGCGGTATCACAGGATGTTAACCTCAGCAAGGGGGTGGAAGTTTGCTTTTGGACAAGAGACCTGGGCAAGGTGATTTAGTTTAGTACACTGTGCAGGGTAGATGCTGGTAATTTCCATGTCTGTGTCTGCTCTGCATATTGTCACTGCTCATTCCCAACAAATAGGCAAGAACATTTGTACTGAAAGCTACTTTCCTGTGCTCTTCTCTCCCCTCCACATCCTCAGGTGGCCAAAGCTGTCTCACACTCCTTGAATAACTGTGTGAATTGCCTGCCTGGGCAGAAGGATGTGGATGTGGCCTTGAAGAACATCGGGGAATCCAGCAAGAAGCTGCTGGTGGATTCGGTGAGAGTTTCTTGGCTGGGAAAGGTCACCTGGGGGAATCAGGGGTACGAATGGGTCTTCTTCCCTCCATGGGATCTCTGACCCTTCTCCTGAACAGCTGCCAGTTCCCTTAAGAATGCTGTCTTTCCTGCCAGTTTGCCCTTCTCTTGTTTTGCTTTCTGATCAGCAAATTTTCCAGGTAGAGCTTTTAAGGTTTGCTTCTTCTTTGAACCCATGTTTCTATTTGCTTTTCGGTCATTCCAGTGAGATGGGAGAGGATGTGTGATTCCCTGGCCACCCGTACTAGGTAGTGACAACCAGGTAATGGAGGAGCACATGCATCTACAACTCATTGGTAGAGCAGGTAGTCAAAGAATTCCATCTTGGATCCACAACTTGTGAAGAAGAGTTTGTTCTCTTCATCTTTCTGTCTTTCCTGGACTGGTATGCACAGAGGTGGCTAATGGAATGTAACTTAGCTCTCCAGGACTTTTTACTAATGGTAAAAATTCTGCAAATGACACTCATATTCTGTTCAAAATATGTTAGGAAAAACCATTCATCCAACAATATTGGTGGCTGTTAGTTTGGAAGAACAGGACTTGAAGTTGAATAGCAATAAGTTTTTAGTTCTATAAAGCTAAAACTTTTGAGTTCCCATCTCAAAAGAGAGAATAATAGGGTGGTAGCCCAGGGTATGGATTCTGGAGACAGGATGCTTGGGAGTGAATCCTGTCCCTGCCACTCAGGTTAGTGTGACACCCAAGGCTAGCTGTTCTTACCATGTTCAGACCCACAGGGTCTAATTTTGAGTAGACGGTCCATGAAGGTGTATGAGTGAATGTGTGAGTGAACACAGATGTGCTGAACGTCAAACCCCACCTGCTTTCACGCACACCGAGCCTCTCAGTCTTGATGACTCAGAGATGCGTCCCTGACAAGTCTTTCTTCAATCCACAATCCTTCCTTTATCCCTCTCCTTGCGATGTGTAACTTCTCACAGGGTGTGCCTTCTATCCCCATAGCTACCTCCGAGTACAAAGCCTTTCCAGGAAGCCCAGAGTGAGCTGAACCAGGCAGCAGCCGATCTGAACCAGTCTGCTGGGGAAGTCGTCCACGCCACCCGGGGCCAGAGTGGAGAGCTGGCAGCAGCCTCGGGAAAATTCAGTGATGATTTTGATGAATTCCTTGATGCTGGCATTGAGATGGCTGGCCAAGCGCAGGTGGGTGAGGAGGTGGCCATCTGGAACTGGCCTGAGCCTCTCTCCCTTGGGTGGTCTGTCTATCCTGGAGGCTGATGGGGTGATGAGGAATCCAGAACCTGCAAACAGGCCATGGTACTTTGCTTTTGCTGCTTCAGAAGCTCCAAGACCTCACAAGATTGGCATTCCCAGAGATGCTATCAGCCCCTGTGTGAAGCACTCTTAGTGATGAGTGAAAACTTTTCCCACGATCCTCCAGTAGAATCCACCCTTTGCTTGTGCCATTTGGAAGGAAAGGAGGAGGAGGAGGGAGAATGTTTAGCAGAGATGAGGAAGGCTTTTTGAATGTGGGATAATATAGTAAATATATAGGTACTGTATGTGTGCTTGAGATTTAGTGGGCTCATTTGAATGGACTATCCCTAGTGCCGAATGAAATGTCAGATACTTAAATGCTAGCTCCTGGAGATGAAAAGGTGGGACAGATAAGCCCCTCATTTAGAGCAGGAGAACGGGACTAGTCTGGTGTCAGCTTGCCAGGCTGTTGTTTTCGGAGCTCCCGTGAACCCTCTAAAAGAGATATCCAGGGTGTTTCTTTCTCTATTATCCACAAATGGTTGTTTCTCAAATTGCAAACCAGGTGAGCAATGTGTTCCATCCTGAGGCAGGAACTCCTGGGAATGCTCTCTGTTCTGCATATCGAGACAGTGCCAGTCGTTTGTGCCAGGCCGAGATGTAGAAACTGCTTGACAACTCCAGCATTGTTGAGCAAGATGCTGAAACTGTTGTCTGGTCTGTGCATTGCTCCGAGTGGCTCGTTCCCGTCCCCATCCTCCTCCTCTTCCTCCTCCTCCTCCTTCTCCTCCTCTCTTAATGCCTCCGCTTGTGAGATAGCACAGTTTCTGGATCACCCACTTGGGCTTGGATTCCTCTCCCTGCTCCATGCTTCTTGCTGTGAGCATCTGTTTGGGGAAGAGCAGACACTAGTCAGTGTCTCAGCGAGTTAGGCATCTCCAGACAGATCGAGCTTAATGTGATCTGAACAAATAAACTCGCCTGTCCTTCAGGATGCTGCTCCTAGTTCTGTGAATGCTTCCTAGGAGAAATGGACCGTTGATAATGACACTGGCTCCGTTTTGACCTTCCAGACAAAAGAAGACCAGATCCAAGTGATAGGCAACCTCAAGAATATCTCTATGGCATCCAGCAAGCTGTTGTTAGCTGCCAAGTCTCTCTCTGTGGATCCAGGAGCCCCTAACGCGAAAAACCTTCTGGCTGCAGCTGCAAGGTAAGAATGAGATAGAGTGTTTAAACAACGCCATTACAGTTTAAAGGAGGCACCCAGTGTCCTGCCACCTTTTCTGAGCAAAGAATTGGTGCTCTTCTTATGTTGTAGGTAGTGGAGTGAGAGAGCCTCTGACTTTTTAAAACTGTTTTCTTTCCATGACTTCTGTCTTCTCTCTGCTCGTACTGCCTTTTCAGCAGGGACCTGCTTAGGCCTCTGTTGACCTGTAAATAAGAAAGCTTAAACAGATGTTTTTTAAGTGTTTTATCTTTCAGCTTCTGAAAAGTAACACATGGCTGTTGAAAAGGAAATCAAAAATTACTGCAAAGCAGAGAAGAAAGCAATGCTCAAAAGCTGTTCAACAGGCATTTATTAAACAGCTACTTTGTGCTTGGCA
Source organism: Fukomys damarensis (assembly GCF_012274545.1). Lineage (NCBI taxonomy): Eukaryota > Metazoa > Chordata > Mammalia > Rodentia > Bathyergidae > Fukomys > Fukomys damarensis. Next base: position 14,837,898 of record NW_022900937.1, read on the forward strand.
CCATTCAGTGTTCGAATGGATTTTGCATGTTCCATCTGTCACATGTGGAAGGCCTCCAGTTCAGGATGAATGGGGTGGCCCTGGGAGAAAATTGTTTTTGAACTAAATGAAAACATGAATCTTAGTTTGAAATGATTTCATTGTTGTCCTTTCCTGTTGCTTTCACCTGGGGCAGTAGTATCATTTCTTCTCCTGGTCCATTGCTGTGGCCTTGTAGTTCAATAACAAGTGATTGAATGTTGGTTTGTGGTGCACCTGCAGTGACAGCTAGGATGAAGTGAAGGTTTCATGAGGTTTTTGTGGGGTGCAGATGTTTTTTTGGCATTGTTTAACTTAGTGTTACTTTTAGGAAAGCTGATAAGATGAGAAGCTATCAGGTGACATAGTCATTGGAACCCTTTTCAAAATGTATACATTTGCTTCAGTTCTGCTTGTCTTTTATTTTTAACTAGGTTTTTTGTGCAGGGGTTTTTTTGTTTCTGTTTTTGTTTTTATTTTTTTGTACCTGGAATCAAACTCAGGACCTTGCACATGCAAGGCAGGTGGCGGAACCACTGAGCTAAATCCCTGGCTCTATTTGCTTTATTCTTATCATGTCTGTAAGTTGTCTGAGTCAAGAGACCTAAATTCTAATCCAAGTTTTAACACTCGATTAACTCAGTTGCGTTGCTCCCACTGCTCACCCTGTGTAATTAGTGAGGCTGTGAATTGTATCATCCTTAAGCCTTTGTGTTGCTAATGGTTAGATCCTCTCTTGTCCACTCTTGGCTTGCAGTGATGTGGGTTTTTACTTCCTTTCGCGGTGGAGGGTCAGACATCCGAGCAGTTCCCTTGCAATCCCTCCAGTTTGTTTGTTTAGTCGCAGATGATGTGTTTGAGCTGCAGACAATAGCTAGAGCCTCCAGAGGTTGGAAAATGATCTTCCCGTCTCCCCACTTCTCCTTGGGCTTGCTTCGTGACTGTTCCTGTGAACAAGTGTCCTCCCTTTTTGGTGGGAGTGGGCGTGAGGACCCTGATGGGGGAGGTCCTTCTGTGAGCAGCTGCTTCTGATATAAAACTCCCCTCTTGATTGCTTCTTTTTTCCTAAAAGGAGCCTTTGGATACAGCAACCATCATTTCAAGGTATCTGAACTCAAATGTTTTCCATTTTCTTCAATTTTTTGCATCATTTCCAAATTATATTTTCCAACTTGGAACATGTTGCTCACTCTCTTAAACTGCTGGAAGAGGAGGAGAATATAAATTGGCCTTTTAAAAGCCAGATAGCACAGCTGAGGGAGGGCCTGGCACTGGAATGTAGCTCTGGGTCTCTGCACGCCCCCTGGTGGTGACACTGGGGACAGGACCTGGAGCCTAGGTTGCAAAGCTTTCTATGCCTGTTTGACTTTCAGCAGCTGACAGAGAGCTCCCAGCCTAAGGGTTTTATTAGCAAGCAAGCCTTGAGAATTGCTCATGTGACAATGACTGTCTGATATAGGCCTGTTGCAGGAAGATGATGGCATGTTCTTTCTGGTTTCTTGGCACATTTTGGAGACTTTTGCTCCCTGAGGAGGTTTCCCAGGGAAATTCCAGCCTGGCTGGGTAGGTTGGGAAAGCTCCTGTTGGGACACAAAACCCTGCTGAAGCAAGGTTCATTCATTCGTACTCTTGTTCTTTCTTGGGTCCACTACACACGTGTTTATCATGTGTGTGTCCTCAGCCAGCCCTTTCCTGCTGTGTCAGTAGTTTTGCACCCCTTGCTCTTTGGGGTCTCTGCAGGTTCTTCCTGCTATAGGAAGAGAGGTTTGCTGCTGGATAATTGGAGCTCAATTCAGCATCCAAGCCTAGGGACTTTTAGAGACCTCTGTACCATAGTTTGTTATGCCTGGGGAGAGAACGTGATTTACTGTCTTTAATCCGGCTTGATGATCTTTTTCCTGTTTAATTTGTTGGGCTCTGACAAGTTAGGTGAGGATGGAGGCTCTTTGTCAGCCATTCATCAACCTTTCCTCCAGCCAGGTGCTAACCTGGTGACCCCTGAGTATAGTGCAAGAAACCCCAGACTAGCCCTCAGCTGCACATTGGAAACTGCCCTCCCTATGGGTCCCTTCACCTGCCCATGGTGCTTATGCCATTGCCACCTGGAGCAGAGGGACTTCCAGGGCTGTCGCCTCATACCCACATACCCATCTCCACCTTCAGCTGCTCTGCTGTCCTTGGAGGTCTCCCTAGGAACTTGCAGGAGGCTCCTGCTTGCTGGGCTTGCCCTTCTTTGTTATTTGTTAGAGATTCCTGTTAAGCAGGCTTCCTCCTATCTTCAGAGACTAGAAAAAGGATGGTGGGCAAGTAGCGTGAAGTAGAAGAAGGCCTCTCCTGTATAAAATGGAAAAATATCAGTGGGAACTGTGCTGTGATCCAAAATGTTCTCTTTTATCTAAATCAGGATCTCACTCAGCCCTGACTTCTCATCGTGCCGGTCCCCATTGCGCTCTGCCCTCTTGTTGAGGTTAATTCTCTTCCCATGTGCTCTCTGAGTGCCCGCATTGATCTGGTCTCTTGTACAGCGATCCATCCTGTGTCTTGCCCTGCCCCATTTGGCTCTTCTTCTTCATGTCATGTCTTGCTTCCCCAGCTAAATTGCAAATAGCGTGCTGTGCTAGGGAGATTGAAGGTATGTCATTTAATCTCCACTCCTTGGGTAGAACCAGATCCCGGGAATACTTGGTGGATATGATCAGCTCTTTTCTAAAGACCTTTTCCCTTCAGGAAGGAAGCTGTCCTATATTGTTTTCTTTTTTTTTCCTCAGCTCCTTATCCGATGATTTCTTTTGCTTCATAGATAATAGATTTTCTTCCTTCACCCCAGCTACCTATGTATTTTAAATACCCAGCCAAAGCTATCAGATTGCACATTTCAGTATCTCTGGACTGGAAATGGTTTTTAATTTCGAATGCCCCTTTCAACCTCTGAGATTGCAGATACCAGTTTTTTAAAAATATGCCTAGATAAAGAATAAGAAAAGGAAATGTTATTAGTTGAGCATCATGGCATGTACCCATAATCTCAGTATTCTGGGAGGCTGAAACAGGAAGATTACAGGTACAAGCCCAGCCTGAACAATTTAGCAACTCAGTGAGACCCTGTCTCAAAATAAAAAATAAAACAGGGTGGTAGCTCAGTGTGAAGGCCCTGATTTCAATCCTCAGTACTCAGGAAAAAAGTTAAATTATGATCATTTAACCTTTTGTATCTTTAAAAATACACTTCCATAGCTTTGAGCTTTTTAAAAAATGTAAAAAAAAAGTAGAAGTGACTAGATCAGGCATATTTGCTTTTACATAGAACACAGGGCCTGCTAATGTTGGTCATTTTTAAGTTATAAAGTAAATTGATCAAATTATGATTTTTAGATGTATTTAAATTTTTCCTTAAAAATTACATTATACAATCACTCAACGTTTTATATGTTTTTTATCATTTTTATATGCATACAGATGCTTATTTTTATAATGGTGGTCTCATACTAATTTGTAAATTGTGTGATACTTAATTATATATCTTGGATATTCTATGGCATTATTAATATGCTGTACACTATGACTTTTAATGAGTCCTCAAACTGTTGTGAAATGTACATCTGTTTTAATCCATCTTTTATGGTTTGGGTTACTGTAGTTTAAAACAAAAATATTGTATTTCATTGTCAAGTGTGTATAATCATTTGATTGTGGACCACTTCGTTTATTATTTGGCTGTGTAATCTAGATTCTAAAATCAGTTACACGGATCCAAAGGATGCTATTTTGTCTTGACTCCGTTACCCAAGAGACTCGTTTGGACACAAGATGCTTGGCTGACATTTTTATGGATAATCAAATCTACAAAAAAGTTGAAAGAATGGGAAAGCTGGCAGCTTTCCCACAACTGTGCATTCTCTAGACCCACCAATTATAAAACTTAGTTTTTAAATAGGCAAATCCTTATATGGAAACTAGGGTTAAAAAAAAAATAGGAAACACATTTATGGAGAAATAAATGGGAAGTTTGTATGAGATGTGGAAATCCATTCCAGATGGTCATGTCCTCGCAGCGGAGGGCATTCACCACCTACTGTTCCGGTGACAATACAAATCTGTCCACTCTGATGTGGGTCTTGTGGGCTGCCACACTGGCCCCTGCTGGCCTGCATGGGGACTCCTCCAGGGTGTCCATCAGAGACTGTGCATCCGAGGTTGTTGAAGCAGGGAATGTCTTGCTGTCTCCATTGTTCCTGAGAGAACACAGGGCTTCCCAGTGACACACTAATGAATCACTTTCCCCCAGATAAACAAACCACCAGCATCGAACTTTCGAAAACTATTTTGGAGTTCTTTCTTGAATTCAAGAATGTTTTTCTTCTTCCCATAACCCTAGCTATATTTAAAATTGAAAGCAGTAGCTCATCAAATAATTAAGCTGATTGTCTTTGTACATCAGCAGCATCATTTTCCATCTAATTTAATATTCTGTGGGAAACTGCAAAGTCAATTTAATAAAACGAGGAATCTTCTACATTAGACAATGTTAGTGACTAACCACAGTATATGCATTACTTTTATTTTGTTTGTTTTAAATTGGCCTTTATCTGTAGCAGTTGTGAGATGTGAGTAGAATTCAGGGCCTTCTTACACGGACCAGTTGTGGGTCCTGCACAAAGGGTTGTGGGTCTGGCTTTGGAGTCAGATGAGCAGACACGGGTTTAAGTCTTGTTTCTGCGCCTTATTTGTAGCCTCCTTTATGAAGTTATCTCTCTCAGGTTTTCATTTCTAAAATACAAGGTTGTTCATTTTTCACCTGACATATAATATATGCACATATTTATTGGGTGCTCTAGATAATTTAACACATGTATGCAATGTATAGTGATCAAATCGGGGTAATTAGCATGGCTATTTCCTCAAACAGTTATAATTTCTATTTTGGAGATTGGCTGTTACACTACAGTAATCGAGACAGTATGATATTAGCAAAAGGTTAGACAGATCAATGGAACACAATAAAGTCCGAAAGTAGGCTTAAACACCTGTGGCCAATTCATTGTCAATAAAGTTGAAAAAGCAGTTCAAGGCAGAAGGACAGTCTTTTCAACAAGTGGTACTGGAACAATTGGACTTCCATGTGAAAAAAGGCATCTCATGTCACACATCTTACCAAAAATTTTTTAAGTGGACATTTCTTTCTACATCATCCAGGTACGAAATCCTAATGATATAGGAAAAAATCCGGGCTGCTTCTTAAGTCCTAAAAACACATGTAAAATCTTACAACAAGCTCTAATTTATGTTGGTGTTAACAAAAAAAATAGCTATTTTAAAGAATTAATTTGAAAAGCCGCTTGGAGTGGGTCATTCATACAGAATTTCCTGGAACATAGAGCTTTCAAAGTCATAGGTACATTTTGCTATCTACTGTTTTTAAAATGTACAAAATAAGCGGGACATTGTATTGCTCACTTGTAATCCCAGCTACTTGGAAGGCTGAGGCAGGAGGATTGTTAAATTCAAAGATGGCCTAGCAACTTATTGAGACTTTGATCTTAAAATAAAAATAAAAACTGACGATGTAGTTCAGTGTTCCCTGATTCAGTCCTTAATACTGTCCCTCCCAGTACAAAATACACAAAAGCTTTCCAAAACAGCCTTGCTTAGGCAACTTGATCACTCCTATAGGCTTTTAAGAAAGGATCTTGGTCATGTACAGATACAAGATCCCAACAATGAATGTAACTGTACTGTATCCCTAAAATGTACCAATAAACTCAATTAAAGCTGAAAAAAAAAAAGGATCTTGCAAGCCGTATTGATGTGATTACTTTACTATTTGTGACTTCATTGTGAATGCTTTCTTATGAATATCAAAAACTAGTCCTCATTGAATTAGTTGTGCCCTTAAGGATAAATCAAGTGAAGGGTCAGAGGTAAGGCAGAGATTCTCATTGTATCTTTCCTGGGTATAAATTTTGTGTTGTATAGGGCCTGTAAGAGTGGTCTCGTGGAAACCCCAGCCTTAATAGTGAGTTGTATCTTTGGTGAACCTGCTAAACACCAGAGGGAAATTACTGAAATCGGTGAAATAAGCAAACACCTTTTTCTGTGTGCCTGTTGCAGAGCTGTGACAGAGAGCATCAACCAGCTGATCACCCTGTGCACCCAGCAAGCCCCAGGGCAGAAGGAGTGTGACAATGCCCTGCGGGAACTCGAGGTGGGTCCCTGCAGAAGCTGCTGAGAATGGGAAAGTGTGTGCATGTTTGTGTGCAGTTCTTCCTTCCCTACATGGCTACTCTTCTAGCCTCTGTCTTTATGTCTGTCTGTCTTCCCTGGAAGAATTCTGGAGTCAAGGTGCAGGTCGAGGTAGAAAGGAAATGAAGAAAATTAGATCTGGTGGGGATTATCATCACTGCTTCCCTTTTTCCTATCAGGCTAACATTTATTTTGTGAAAGGATGCTTTATTTCAAACTGGAAAAGGCCTATGGTATTGGGTGCAGGCTGCAGATGATCAGTCTTTGCCTCCTTTGAAAGATGATTCTGAGACAGTGGGGAGGATAGAATCAGAGATAGGTGTCACTTTCAGCAAAAACCATTTCCTCGTTTGTTTCATTCTGTAAAATGTGGAGACCAGAGGAGACCAGAAGTAACACCAGAGTCAAGGAGGCACACATGATTGTGTGTGCTTTTCACTTTATACTCAGTCATGGATTTATAATCGAAAACTCCATGAATGCTTGTAGAATGTGTGTGTGTGAGCTTAAAATCATGATGCTCACCTGCACGTCAAGCAAGCCTCGCCAGTGGAGGTCCTGTTGAAACTGCCCAGTGTTTATCTCAATAACCATGGATTGGTTGTATCCAGTGTTCCTTTTGCTCTCTGGATTATTGGCATGAGTTGGGCATTGTGAGAATGCCCGGGACAGCTTCTGAAGTGTTTGATTGAGGCAGGCTGACAATGGTGGTGGCCGTTGTACACAGCTGGAAGTGAGAAAGGATTTATTATCACAGGACTGAAGGGAATGTGTCTTACATGGGCCAAATCTCTGCCCTATTCTGCCGTTTCATTTTGCTGTTGAGTAAATGAATTGTTGTGGTGTAGATGTACTCTGTGTTACAATATTGTCCTTCATTGCCAGAATTGGGACTATTTCAAGATTTCTGGTACTAAAACAATTTTGATTGTCCTAGCCAAGGAATGAGAAAAGATCTTCATTGAAATGAGCTCCTTCTTTCCACTGGTATCTTTAACTGAAGGGCTCAGCAGTTCTCATTATCTTCCTCACCTTTTGTAACCCAGATGGTGCTGCCATTCTGTTGGCTGTTCTGCATCCTCGTGCACAGTCTCTGGTTCAGGAAGACTGAACAGATACATCCCCAGGCTCTCCTCCCCTCAAAAGTTACCTCACAAGTAGCGAGCCTAGGTCATCACCACAAGAAAGCTAGTGATGATTTTCAGTGCTTAGGAGACAGAAGCTGGCTATATCCATTTCCTTGATGGAGTCCCAGACAAGCATGGGCATCTTCCTCCTATCCTGTGAAAATCAAAACAGAATGAGCCATCCCAGTGGAAGGCCTTGGGGAATTACCGTCTTTCATGCCTTTTTGTTAAATGGTCCCAGAATTGAAATACTGGAGGTTCTTATGAAGAAATGAATGAATGAATGAATGAGTTCTTTCTTGGAATCTAAACTCCTTCGAGTTACCCAGCAGAGTTAATTGACCATGAATGTATTGCCTTGCATTAACTTTGAAATTTACTTAAAACAAAAAACGAAACCCACTCTTCTGTAGATACTGTGGTTCTCTAGAAGTGAAACAAGAGAAGCTAGAGGTTCTTATGTCTGGCAAAGCTAACCTGAAATACCACCCCCCCAGTCAGTCCTGTGTTTGTAGCAGGGAATCTGATCGAAATTCCTCCTAGAAGCGCAGTACGTGAGCATTTCTTTCCAGAGTCCTATGGAGAAGGGAAGCTGGTGGTTGGCATTTCATAATGAATCTCTCTTGCTACATTCCTGTAGTTCACATTTTAAATTGTGTTCGCCTTTGCAGACCGTCAAGGGGATGTTGGATAATCCTAATGAGCCTGTTAGTGACCTCTCTTACTTTGACTGTATCGAGAGTGTGATGGAAAACTCCAAGGTAACTCCATTGTCTGTGTAGTAATCCAGAAGTTAATACTGCTTTTCAGTGTGGGGAAAGATGGACATGTGTTTTATATGCATCTGCCAGAGGCCGCTATGTGGTAAAGCTTTGTTGTGGATCCCTTTTTTCAGGAGCTTCTCAAACCTTATGATGTCTCAGAATCCTTTGGAGAGTTTACTAAGTGCCATTTTCTGGGCTCCACTCCCACATTTCGGATTGGTAAATCTGAGATGTGGCTGACATCATGTATTTCTAAGAAGCTCCAGCTTTTTCCCTGTGATCTCAGAAGCATGCAGTCTTATTCCTTACTGTTCAGTTAGATGAGGTTGCTAATGAGGGGGGAAGTCTACACAGATGCCTTCGTGGAACAATAATGAGGAAAAAATCTGTTGAGGAACACTGACCTATGGCAATCATGCCAGTGACTTTTGAGAAAATCTCAAAATCAAAAAGTAACATGAAAGTGAAATAAATGGGTGTTGAGTTATTGCCATCGTTGCACCTGGATGCTTATTTATGTAACTTTCACATTAGTCTTAGAGAAACACAGTGTGTATTGGTGATGTCAGAAAGGCTTGGTTTGTGTTGGCCCAGACTATCAGTTCCTCCATCCAGCATCTTTTGTAACATAAGGGATTGCCCAGGGGAAGGGGAGCATATGTTTTACATATTCAGATCAAAGAAATGGTTTCTTCTTTTCTTTTTTTTC
>NW_022900937.1:14846978-14942813 GCF_012274545.1 Fukomys damarensis
AATTGGTTTTTTTTTTTTTTTTTTTTTTTTTTTTTTTTTTTTTTTTTTTTTTTTTTTTTTTTTTTTTTTTTTTTTTTTTTTTTTTTTTTTTTTTTTTTTTTTGTACCGGGCATTGAACTTGGGATCTTGCACTTGCGAGGCCAGTGGCGGAACCACTGAGTTAAATTCCCAGCCCAAAATGGTTACATAAACTACATTATTTTGATATATAAGCAGTTTTAGGAAATGTATTTAGTTTACCTCTCCAAGATGGCCTTTTGACATATGAAAAGTTCTGTACCAGGTTTTAGACTCTGCAGTACCATAGTCTTTCCAAAGGATGAAAGCCTTTCTGACGCATCACCTGGGACCCTGGAAAGCATGACCTGCCCTCAAGCATAGACATTAGAGCACCAGATTTGGGTCCTTTCCCTGCCTCTGCCCATTTGTCCTTCTGTGCTATCTTTTACAAAATATTTGAGTGCTCCGTGTTAGATTCTGAGTACTAAAATCCTTTTCATCTGTTATTTTGGAGCCTAGAGAAAAAATATACCAGTAATTCTCAACATAAGGCAAAAATACTTAAAATTTTAGGAAACATCTTTAACAAACATCTATTTAAATGAACAGTTCCAGGAAAGTACATCTACTTTCGGGATAGGACTTCAACCATATAACTCAGTGGATGTGATTGTTGTGTTCTGGGAACTGATCGTCCTCAGATTGCACCATTAACACATGGGAGGTCTTACACAGAGTGCACGTTATTGTTAGTACGCATTAACTGTATCTCTTTGGCATGCAGACAACTTTTAGATGAAAGATTCACACTGTCCTTATTTCTCTTTCTGGAGCGGAAATGGTATAGATCTGGGGAAATCTCTTCTTACATGCGAATAGAGGGGGAAACTGGTAAATATCATTAATTAAGTGGCCTTGGATTTTAAGTCACAAGCATAGCCTCGTGTAACAGTGCTCAATAGAGAAGGTTGCTGGTTGTTTGATTTGCAGGTCCTAGGCGAGTCAATGGCAGGGATTTCGCAGAATGCCAAGACTGGGGACCTCCCTGCCTTTGGGGAGTGTGTGGGGATTGCGTCCAAGGCTCTCTGTGGACTGACAGAGGCTGCAGCCCAGGTAAGAGACTGGTTCCAGGGCAGGTCTTCCTGGCTTGTGTCCTGTACCTTAGTGGTACCAGGAGTGACCAGACCCCTATGAGAGGCATGAAGAAGTCCCAGCTCCTTCTCTGTGCACCAGAGGAACCATGGGAGAGGTAGTGGCTCTGAGTTGGGTGACATTTAGGCAGATCATGAGCCACTCATCTCCAGGGGCCACAGCAGTGTGAGTCAGGCGGGTGAGGACAGTGAGCCTCACTGAGCAGTACAGTCCCAGCAAGTGGGGTCGGAGGCCAACTTTTTTTTAAGGCCATTGTTATAGATGAGTTGTTTCCATGGGAAAAAACAAGCATTGGATAATTAAAATTTCTGAGACTGTAGAATTGTAAAAATGTTAAGTCATGTTCTTTTTAGGATAACAGAGAGAAAAAATTAGACACCATCACGCAGACATGATGGGGCATGGTCCTTGCTCTTCTTTGGCCTGAGTCCTACCATGGTGGTTTCAAAGATGTCCACATGCACCTTAAATGGCTTATTATTGACAGTTACCTTGGACTTGGAACATTTTCCAGAGCTGAAGAGAAACATCTCTAGTCGAGGCAATGAAATTTTCCACCATTACCATTCCCTTCATTCTCAGAGGAAATAAATTAGGGTCACCACTTGTGCTTCCAAGTTCATTTTCTCCCTTATTGGGCTGCCATATCCCAAGAGAAAAAATTTTCTCTTGTCCTCTTGGGAGCCAATTGCTGTCTTTTTTGTTACATTTTTATGAGCCATCTTATTCTTACTGTATTATCAAGTTAAGGTTCTTCCTTCTTTGGGAAATCCTGACCTCCATAATAAGGACGTGTTCAGCTTTCCAAGAAACCCTTGGGTAGAACAGGTAACAGGCTTGGCTGACCCAGCAACGCCACGCTGTCCATCTGTACCCACTTTTTCCTGCCCCCTCATCTACCAGTCAGAGTCAGCCTCATGCGGAAGCCAGGTGTCCTCGTGATCATAGATGGCTGCCAGGAGAAACCAAGGCTGCGTCCGTCCTTGTCCATGGCACACAGATGACTTTCTTGAAGGCTCTGTCTTAAGAGCAAGGAGTCTTTGTTTGCTCTTGCTTACAGCAAACTCCTGCTGGCAAGTCAGGCTGGCACAGACATGTCCATCACTACACCCTCCTTGGCAGAAGGGAGATTATCCTGACCAGCTTGCACCAAACAGAACCAATTGCAAGTAGGTCAGGTTGCCGACTCCCACCAGTTCACCTGGAAGCAGACAGCCTGAGCTATGATTTTCTCTTTTTCTAGGCGGCGTACCTGGTTGGTATCTCTGATCCAAACAGCCAGGCAGGCCACCAGGGCCTGGTGGACCCCATCCAGTTTGCCAGGGCTAACCAGGCAATCCAGATGGCATGCCAGAACCTGGTGGACCCCGGCAGCAGCCCATCACAGGTAACCTGGGGTAATGTATGGTATGTGAGTCCTCAGGCTCCTCTGGGTGGGTTGTGAGAGATTGCAGAATTAGTAAAGAATTCTGTCGTTTCAGAGCTTTCAAAGCCAGGTAAATTTGGTACTGGAGACAGTGGTCATGAAAGGCATTGCAGAATGTGGGGAAAGCAGAAATTTGCAGATGCTTAGAAATGGGTGCCAGGAGGCAGAAAGAGTAAAGGAATCCCAGGGATGTTTATGAGGAGTCTGACAACTGTGCCCCATCCAGAGGACGTTCCTTATGGGTTTGTTCTGTGCTGTACTCTTAAGGAATCAACGTGAGACCTGGTCTTCTACCCTTCAGCTCTTAGTTTCTTGGGCAAAGTATAGAAAGTGCCACCCTTGGGATAGGATGACAAAGCCAATCGTGCACAAAGGAAGGTGTGGTGAGTCCTCTGACAGGGCTGTCCCTGAGTCAGGTCTCAGTCAGGGTCAGGATCCCTGCACACAAAGGAGCCAGAGAGATGTTGGAGAAAGAGTTGGTTTGTTCCATGACACTTCTGCTACCTGAGTGCCATGGGTTCCTAGCCAGGTGTGATGGTGCAAGTGTGTAACCCAGTACCCTGGCAGACTGAGGCAGGCAGACTAATAGTTTGAGCCCGGCCTGGGCATCGTAGCATCCTGGCAAGACTTTGTATCAGAATAAAAAATGGCTGGAGACATAGCTTAGTGCAAAGACTCTGGGTTCAATTCAAAACAAACTAAAAATGCCAAAGATGTAGCTCAGCAACACTGTGCCTGCCTGGCATGCATGAAGTCTTGAGTTCAAAAAAAGCAGTGTGTACGAAAAGAAAGTGACTGATAATGGAGTAGCAGAGGCAGTCCTGTGAGTAACATGTCCCCCGTGCACCCTGAGACCAACGTTCCTGAGGCACAAGGACCCATGTCCAAATTGTGACTGGCTGTAACTATTAAATGTTCCCTGGATTTCAAAGGCCTAGTATAAACAAAAAAGTATAAAATTCATTCACCAGCATTTGTACACTGATTATATGATGAAATATTTTGCATATATTGAGTTGAATAAAATATATGATTTAAATTAATTTCTTGTGTTTCTCTACTTATTTTATTGTGACCGCTAGAAAATGTGTTAAATTATTTATGTCTAGGCCTTGGCCTAGAGCCCGGACCCCAGACCTCCTGTCTGGAGCTTGCAAAGACTTGCTGACTACGTCCCCTTTGAGACTGTGTGGGCCCCAGCACACCGACAGCCACATCAGTACCTCCTTCCCTTTTCCGCTTTCATTCTGTCTTTGTGGTGCCTTCCTTGCCTTCTCCTCCCTGGAGAGACACTGTGGGTGTCTGGGTTCTGGGCACGGGAGTTGAAGAGGAGTCTAGGCCCCTCTGCACCGAGACGCAGAGTGCCCCAACCTGGCTCCATGCTTTGTAGGTCCTGTCAGCGGCCACAATTGTGGCCAAGCACACCTCAGCCCTGTGCAACGCGTGCCGCATAGCCTCATCGAAGACGGCCAACCCTGTGGCCAAGAGGCATTTCGTCCAGTCAGCCAAGGAGGTTGCCAACAGCACCGCCAACCTGGTGAAGACCATCAAGGTAGGTGGCCACCCGCAGCCTTGCTGGTCCCCGTGTCACCTGTGGCTGAGCGGAGAGGGGAGTCTGTCACTAACAGCTACAGTGATGAGGGAGAGCCCACACCCTGGGTCTCTGCTGACCTCCTGTGTGGGGCACAGTCCCCTCCACACTCTGTGCCTGAAGGGGCCTAGGGGCAGAAGTCAGGCTGGAGGGCCTTGTTGTGGGGCCTCTGCTGGTCCTCTTCTGTGGGCAGTGAACTTAAACTCTGGGGTTACTGAGGCCCTTTGGAATGGGCTGAGGGGGCTCTACCTTTGTTACTAGGTGTAAATGGACAGAGAGAAGATATGGAGGGGAAAGGAAATTATGGAAAAAATCATGTTTTTTAAAAATCACTGCAGATTCTCCTGATACCTATTCTGATTTTTGTTGTTTCAATTTTTTAAATGGAGCATTAACTTTTTTAAATTAATGCATTTTGTTTTCCTCATAAGCTCATCTTTGTGTTAAAGTCCCTGGGCACATGAGGGAATGTATGTTGGCCAGGCTGCAGGCTTATGGGTGGGTGAGGAAGCCACACAGTCTGCCCTAGGCTGGGACCAATCAGGCCCTACACAGCTGACATAGAGGGAAAACAGCAGCGCCTGCACAGCAGACCACAGGCAAAAGCTCAGCCCCTGCCCTGCCCCCAACCCTGCCTTGGCCTTGAAAGCAGCTTTTTCTTGGGAAGACAGCAGTTCTGTGCAAACTTGGCCGGCTAAAGGGAAAGACTGGAACTCTTTTTATCTCAGAGTCCCCATCCTTACTCAGATTAGGGACCTGCTTAGCTGTTGAAGAGCCCTCGAGAAATGGTCTCTTCTTCCCAGAGACCTCCAGAGGACAGGACCCTATGCACCCCATTTTCTTCCCACTATGAGAAAGCCTGTATAGTCCCACAGATCGTCAACAGGAAGAGCCCGGGAGAGGCCAAGGTGAGAGCGCCCCGCACAGTGGCAGATAGAAGCCGGCTGTGAGCGCTCGGGGCAGTTGCCCAGGCAGAGGTTTCTTAGCTCTTTCAACAGTCATTGTAAAAATAAAAAACCAAAAATCTCTGCAATATAGGTTAAAGTGAAGCAGTAAATTAAAGGATTACCCCAGGATCCTGGTAGCTGCTGGCCTCCATTGCCACTGTAGTTCAAGGGACTAGGAATTAATAAAGCTTACCCTTTTAAATATTTGTTTTGCACCTTGTGTATGTTAATAATTCAGAACACACAGTCCCCCTACGCTGATCCTTATTTTTTAGATGAGGAAACTGAGACACAAAGAGGTTGAGTAATTTTATCAAGGTGACCCATCCAGTAATCAGTGGTTGAGAATTCAAACCCAGGCCCCAGGCCTTCAGCCCCAGAGTACTGCTCAGCCATTTGGGATGGAGGGATGAATCAGTCCCTCTAGTCTGGGAAGAAAGACTTTGCTTTGTTTATAGGGCTTGTGCGTAAGTTTAGGGGGAATGGGAACGGAAAGGGTAGTACAGTGGAGAGTGGTGACTTCGTAGGTGGTTGCTGCAAAATTAACATCTCAGTTAAAGTTGGTCATTTCTTGGGCATTAAAAAATAAATTATCCTTAGACTAAAGGGGTGAGGAGAGAAAGAAGCTCTGTGTTTTCTATAGGAATTCCTGGAGCCTTTCTTTTCTGCCTCTGCCTTCAGCCTGCATCCTGATGTGTGCATGAAGAATCCCTATAAGGTCTCATCTTCTAACGTTCTCCTCATACTGCTGAGCCCTCTCTGCAGTTCGCTGCCACAAATGAGCTTCCGTGATGGCCAGAAAGATAGGGCTGTGCAGAGACCTGAGAGGAGCAGTGCATGGTGACTGTCAAGTGCCCACGAATACCCAGGAACCAGTAATGTAGGAGGAGCCAGAACAAGCCCGTTGTCCCTTGACTTGTTGAAAGTGGGTGGGCTTGGTTTTCAATCTCCCCACCCCACACCGTGGCTGGCTTTGCCAGGAGCATTGGGCTTTATTTTTATTTTACCAATAGAGGAATGGTGAAGGACATTTCATAGTAGCCCTCTGTACTGTGTACCCTAGATAGGCTTCCTGTTGGACAGCATGGTTAAGTCGAACCAAAAAGCATGTGAATATTTAATTCCTTAGACACGTCAGACAGGTGCCTTCATAGCTGCATTTTTCTCTCAGTGCCGTGTTTCTTGGGGTTGTTTTTCTGTTTTCACCGTGAGGATGTGCCCAAGCATAAACCCCAGCTACCACACCCTTCTAGTCAAGAAGGAGGGAGGAGACCTGGCCAGAGAAGCACCAGTAACAGAAAAATATATAGAACATGCACATCCAGTGATCTCAAATCTCTGCCACTGGCATCGTTTCAAATCCCAGGGCACAGCTCAAGGAGAGGACATTGCTGTCTGCCAGTGATGACTCTCAATGCCAGGCAAATTAGGAGACCCACCCTTGACCGGGGCTGCCATCTGTGCTGGTCACTGTGCACACACTTGCTTGCTTTTCTCTTCCATCTGCTCATTACCTAGCCTTGAATCAGATGTGTGGAATGGAATGTTATTTTAAATGTGCTGTCATTCAGGTTTGGATGCCAAGTAGAAATTATGCAACACCAGCTTTTGTTTTTCTGAGAAGTTGAAATTTGGCCTTGCCCCTTACCACAGAGGTAAAGCTCAGAGTTCTGCAGTTGAGCATTTCCAGTGTATACTACAGACACCCGATGCAGCTCTCTTTAATCAATTGACTTGGCTGTATGTTTTCTTGGTCATCCTTATGTTTGGATTGTTAAGAAGAAGAAGAAGAAGAAAAGGGAAATATTGAAGGGCTTCATACTCATCCTTCTTGTTGGCTTTTGTCTAAGGTCAGTAGGAGTAAAGGGAGCCAGGAAGCTTGGGTTATGATTGGAGGAATTCTGGTAAGTAGCAGGGTGACCTTAGCAATCATGTCTCTGTTATGTTTTTCTCATTTGGAAAACTCAGATTTTGTTTAGGAAAATCAGGGGTTTGGTACTAAATGCTCTGTAAGTTCCAGGAGGCCCCTCAAAACTCATGGATCTTTGATTCTTATTCCTTCCCAGAGATTGTTTCTCCAAGACCCATGGGAGACTGTGCTGTAAGCCCTTGGAGCAGCCAGCCCCACAGTAGGGAGTGCCTTTGTCTGATGGTCCTGGACATGTGACAAAGTGAATTTACCCTTTCCTCCTGATGGCTGACACAGTAGATGTTCTGTGACCACAAGGAAACTCTCTTGTTTGCTTGATGTGTGACTACCAGGCAGGTCAGAATGCTCCATTTATTTGGGTGGCTAGGCTGTGTCCAGTGGAAACAGAATTTTAAAATGAAATAATATCTGTACAAACCATCCTTTTTGATGCCAAATGCCTTCTTCGGAGGGAACTTTCTTTTTGAAAATAGGAGAAAGTACTCAATGTATTTTGGTGTTCTGGCCCATGTTCTTTGAGGCCCTGGCCTGGAAATAGCAACAGGCTACATGACACATGATTTTTAGGACCTGTGCTAAACAGACCCTTTCATTGTGTCAGTGTAGTTCATGAAACCATTAGAGAACTGTTTTTTGGGATTCACCTCGGGCAATCATCATTTCTGTGTGAGGAAGTTCACCTGAAGGTCTGTGGCTTCATCAAATACTTGGCTTCCCAGTAAACTGAAAGATCTTTGAGAGGCAGGAAGGGGTGGGAGTGTGGAGGAGTGAGAGGTAAGCAGGGTGAGCAACGCCAGTGCATCTCCTGCTAGACACTTTGTCACCAGAGTCCAGGGCTGTGACTGGTGTAGCTGGGGTCTGAGCCCCTTTAATTGCAAAGTCCACTCTGCTATCTGCCTGTTTACTGTTTACCTGTGCAAGGGACACGTGTCAGGCTCCTGTCAGGTAGCACCCACCTGCCTCCCACAGGTGTTCCTAAATTGCTCCGAGGCCCAGGAGGAATCGGTGATGTTAATGGTGCATTGAGAGTCCCGTGATCTGCTTCTCCTCTGTTGCCTGGGCCAGCGCATAAACCAGCTTTTACTAGGCACAGTGCTGGCACCTGGAGAGGAGCAAAAAGGAACAGGCATGTATGGATCCATCGGGCCTACAAGAATGTCCAAGTCCAAGGTTAGGGGAAGGTTATTGCCTGTCTGGTGGGGGAAGGGCGCCAGCCAAGACAAGCCAGGCACCATATTAACCAAGACTAAATTAGCCAGGCTCCTGGGAATTCCTCTGAAAATATTAGCATTCAGGGATGGGTAATTACTGTCCCAAGCTGCCAAGGCTTGATTGGAATGTAGTTGTTTTTCAGAAATAGCCTTCAGACCTACACAGCCTGCCTCCTCTTGTCTTAGTGAGAAACAGAATCCTCCATCACAGACCCAATTTGTTGTGTAACACCAGTGCCTCTGGTTTTTTCTTCGCTAATTGTCTAAATTGGTTTTTATATACTGCTCATAAGGATGAAATTAAAAGTTTAATTAGTCATTTAACAAGGAAATTTGCCTTCTGCAAACCTAACTGACTTCCCAAAAGCAGCTCTACTGGTAAGAGGCAGGGACGCTGGCCCAGGTCACAGGCTGTGATTCTACTGGTCTTGTTCTTGAGGGTGGAGTCCTGTGTTGGGGATCCTTGAATCTAAGTGTTAACCCTTTGTGAGGCAGCTCAGCGTGGGTCACAGTCTGCATTCATTGCTGGAGACCCTTCCATCCCCTTGTGAATCAGCAACATGCTATTGTGTTACCTGCTACCAATCCAAAAAACAGAAAAAACTGAAGCAAAAGATACATAGAGGAAGAAACATACCTCCTGTGTAGAGCTTACTGAGTTTCCCCAAGCCAAAACTGCTAAGTAATGATGGTCAGATGGAGAAGCAGGACATTGTCAGTATCAAGAAGCCCTCCCACCCCGTCCCCTTCAGTCCCACCTGCTCCACAGGGTGACCTAACCTCTAATAACCCTCCAGCCTCTAATACCACCTTTGTTTGTACTTTGTACAGACAGAATCTTTCAGTGGATACCCTTTATTGTGTGGCCTAGTTCACTACACATATGTGAGATTTGTCCTCAGGATTGGTGCACCGTCTCCTTTGCTCCTTTCCATTGGATCCCACCATGTTCATCGCCAAGTGGTGGCAACATCTTGCAGGGACATCCAGTCAAGACTAAGAGGCAGTACAAGTGCCGACTTTGTCATTGCAGACTTAGTCTGAGTGGAAATGGAAGAGCAGAGCCCAAGGACTATAGTCTCAAACATCGGGTCTGACAACCAAGCCCAAGGGAGGCAAGAGCAGGTCATTTCCTGCCTCATGGGAGTGAGAGTAGGGTGACTGGGAAGCCAGCTGAACTGCGTACAGCACAGCCGGGCCTCTCTGTCCAAGGAGTTCTTTCTTGTTGTTTGTGAATCTCCCAAGCGTTTCCACTAGTATTCTCATTGAACCTTCTATTCCCCGGGAAAGATGTGCTCTAGTTTGGGAATGATTGTGCTTCTCCTTGGGATGAAGTCTCTTGTTTTTTTCCACCAGGCCCTGGATGGGGATTTCTCTGAAGACAACCGCAATAAGTGTCGCATTGCCACTGCGCCTTTGGTCGAAGCTGTGGAGAACCTGACAGCATTTGCGTCAAACCCAGAGTTCGTCAGCATTCCCGCTCAGATCAGCTCTGAGGTCGGGCACTCTTTGCGACAAATTTAACACACGGGTCTTTGGCTAAGTTTGTACAACACGATGCACGTGACCAGTTAAAATTCCAAAAGGCCCCTGTCAATACGTAGGGTACAGTTATTGTTGATGATGTCACTCCAAGTTAGGAAATCGATGAATCCTCTCTTGAGAGGAAGTAGCTTCATATGTTGAGAACAATCTCTGCTCAGGTTTGGGGCTGATTATTTCATGGGAATGACTTACTCAGAACTTCTATTTAAGGAGCAAACTTGAACCCAAGTTCCCGCCATCTCTAGCCTCTTTATGTAATAGCTTCACACTCCATAAGGTGGAGGTGGTGACTTGACAGAGAATAAGACTTTTGAGGGCCCACATTAGCCACTCATGGCTGTGTACCCTGACCTTGACCCCTCTGCTGTTTGCTCTTAGGGCTCCCAGGCTCAGGAACCGATCCTGGTCTCTGCAAAGATCATGCTGGAGAGCTCTTCATACCTCATCCGCACTGCACGCTCTTTGGCCATCAACCCCAAAGACCCACCGACCTGGTCTGTGCTGGCTGGACATTCCCATACTGTGTCTGACTCCATTAAGAGTCTCATCACATCTATCAGGTCAGTTTCCCATCCAGAGAAGGCGCTCAGGCAGCTCCTTAGCACAGCAGGAAGGGGTGGTACACCCACCAAGCTTTTTACTTAGCACTAACATTGATCATTATCACCATCTTTTTCTTTATCTCTTTGGGACCAGTGCTAGCCCTGGTCCCAGTAATAGCAACTTATGCTCTTACTAAACACTAGATGTTATTCGGAGTATTTCACCTATAATTCCTTATTTGATCATCATAACACTGTAAGGTAGATCTCCATATTTCCATTTTACTAATGAAAAATGCAGGCAGGAGAATTTAGGTGGCATCCTCCCTGTCTCCAGTTAGTTCCATTTATTCTACCCATTGTACCACACTGTGTTTACCTAGGAACTTAGACACAGAGCACTACTATTTATTTTGCAAAATGTGAGGTTTTCTTTAGTTTGATAATAAAACAAAAAGAATACACCCCCCAGTAGCTCTGGGGATCTCTGATCTCCTTGGTGGTGGTAGGAGCCTGGGAGAATATCCCCTGAGTAGGTGCAACATTTCTGAAGTTGACCAAAGTTAATATGCCACAGCATGGAATGCAATTATTTCCTTAGTTATGTTTTTTTCCCAGTTGTTTTTGAAGCTCAGAACCATGGTTGACTTTTCCTCAGTTTCTTGCAAAGAAAAACCCAGATATTTAACTCCTTCTGTAGTCCATTGCTTTGGACTAGTATACAACAGAGAGTCAATATATTTGTGCTGTAAACAGCACTGGAATTATTTTTAATTGCAAGTTCCATGTTCAAGTCAGTGAAAGGAGAACCCAAATCCAGCTTCTTTCCCTTGCAGTTGCCTGGCATCATCCTGAGGATGATGGAAGGCAGCACTATATCCTGTCCACTAGAAATGAGTAGAGCAGGTTAAAATAAGTAATGCCCAGGTTATGCAGTGAGGCCTTACCCAGCAAGGGCCAGATTGACTCCTTAATTAAGGTGGCCAGATGGGACAGGAAGCCCACCAGTGCTAGAACAGGTGGCAGGACATGAGCACTATGAACTCTGTTTAATCTGCCCTGACCTTCCAGGGACAAGGCCCCGGGGCAGAGGGAATGTGACTACTCTATTGACGGCATCAATCGGTGCATTCGGGACATTGAGCAGGCTTCACTGGCAGCTGTCAGCCAGAGCTTGGCCACGAGGGATGACATCTCTGTGGAGGTAAGGCAGGTTTCTGGGGCCAGCTACAAAGCTCTAAAGATGCTGAAGAACCTCAGCATAACTTTTGCGGGGAGGGAAGCAAAGCATTTCTGATACTTTAGTTTTACCACTGGACAGACAGTCTTCCAACCTGGGAAGCTTTTAGAAGGCGGGGTAGAGCTGATGTGGGCGACAGCTGGAGGAGAGAATACACGTACCACCAGGGGAGAAGTTCAAGTGTGGCTGGGATTTGGGGAGAAATTATGAGTATCAGGTAATTGTGTGTCAGTAATAAAATTTTACCGTGTTTCTCTTAACACATAAGTCACAGAACTAGTTAGGCCAATGTCGACTGATTCTGTGACAGTTCATTGATCCACTTTTGGGTTAATGGGCAAATCTGACATCAGATTCTAATGCATTTGACATTAAACTCTAATGCATACCTTTATCTAGTATGTAAGGACCTTTTACATTCTGTTCCTTAAAACAACTTTATCTTTCTTGATGGCTTTTCCAGTTTAGAAGAGGTTTTTTCCTTTGAGTGGTTTCTAACCATAGGTCAAAGCCTGCTGGTTCCTACCATGTTCTCTGTTTGAAGCACAGAGCCTGGCACTCAGAGGTATTTAATAAATATGAGTGGTCTCTTTGCTGATGTTTGCCTTATTGCAGTGAGCTTTGGTCCCTCTCTCTGAGCAGTGACCCCAGAATTTGGCATTGCTCATTCTTATTAACAGAGTTGTCTGTTTCATACTGGCTTCACATACACTCATTTCTGGAAAATAAAGAAGAACTAAGCATTTTCATCCTGTTTGAAAGACCAAAATTACAATTTTTAACGTGTTATAGTATGTGTACCAAAAGGCACATTAAATATGCAGCTTGATGAGTGCCAGTAGCTGAACATACTCTTTATGTAGCCTCAAATCAAGGAGCAAAGGTGACCCACCTCCTCCATCTCCCAAGATCACATTTACCTGCAAACTGATGTGTATTACGTCCCATGATCCAACCACCTGCAGAAAGCCCCACTCTGAGTACATGAGGCTCGGGGGGGACATCTAGATATAAACCATAATGGGAGAGGGGGTCAGTTTTGTTCCCAAAGGCCTGCAGTGCTGAGTATTATGTTAAATACAGTGCTGCTTCAAACTGCAAAAAAATAGCTCGCATCTCCCCCTGGGCTCTATCCTTTCACCTTCCTCCCCTAGAGTCTTCTCGACTTCCTCGCTAGGAAGAAGACTTCCCTCTTGACAGACGTGTGTTCTCCGGTTCTGCCATATTTAATTTTAACAAATTACCTATAATAAAACATCATTGCTGAGATACTCCAACATTCTTGACTATAATCAAATCATGAGCCTGAAGATAATAAGTAATTAGCTAAATAAGACCTTTGGACTTTCTCTAAGGTTGTTCTCTCGCTCCCTTTGATTTTCAGGTTTGCCTGTTAGGCTGACCCCTCCTGGAGTGAACTCTGCCCAAAGCCCTCCAGCTCTTGGGCAGCATTGTTCTAAGGGAAATTAGCAAAGGCAGAACACTGTCACTTCTTCATTAACCACCTAGTTGGGTGCTAGTGTGTGCAATTCTCATCTGTTAATCCTGAATCTCCTATCAGTACTCCTATAAAAGGATTAGTTCTCTTCTGCTATTGGTTAATAATCCCTAGCTTTGAGTCCCCACTGCCTCACATTCCCAGCCTATTGTAGCTCTCTTGCCTGGTCTTTTACATTCTGAGTTCAGTCCATCGGGGCAGAGTGGTTAAACCATCTCACACCCAAAAGGAAATGCTTCAGGGCACTCTGGGCAATATTGGTGTGCCCACTGCCCAGTGCAGTGAGTTTAGAGTGTGGATCCTGTTCAGTGCATCCCACCTGGCCTCTTCCCAGTGCGCTGGGTGGCAGAGTCCTGCTTTCAAAGAGCTTATTTCATTTTTACACCACTGTCCTCTCCTGCCTTATGTTCTGAGAGGCAGGAACCTGGATGTTCCCTCAGACCCCAATTAGCTGTCTCCATTTGGACAGAGTTGTCTTTCCTTCTGGGAAAGCTATAGCTATTCCACATTTCCAGTAACTGTGCTGAGTAAAGTAAAGGTATCACTAGCATCTGTTGTTGGGGCTGGTGGGAGCGGGAAGCCCTTGGCACACACCTTTCTGGGGCCTGCCTTTGGCCTCTCTTCTCTCATAGAAGTCCAGGGGAACTGAGGCGCCACCGGGCAGGGCCAGGAGCGGCAGCTTGTTGGCACACCCAGGCATCTGAGTGTCCATTCTAGCGGCTTCGCTTTTCTTTTCACATCGGTGGCATGTCTGGGGGAACTGTTTTCAGATGATCTTGACCCTTCTTTCCGTATCAGGCCCTACAGGAACAGCTAACTTCAGTGGTCCAGGAAATCGGGCACCTTATCGATCCCATCGCCACAGCCGCTAGGGGAGAAGCAGCCCAGCTGGGACACAAGGTAATGTGTACTGCGGGGACGGACCCTGCTCTGTGTGTGTGGAGGGGTGCTTAATAAATTTCTCTTCACTAAGACACAATACCTGACTCCCACAGCTTAAAGGAGGAGAGGTTTATTTTGGCTCACAGTTAGTCTGTAGTCTCAGCTGACTCTAAGGCAGGACAGCATGGCAGAGGGGCGTGACACGGGAGAAACAGCTCATGGCATGGCCACAGGAAGTACAGCAGAGATCAAGGGAGAAGGGAAGGAGTTAGACCCTTCCAGGCCACTCCTCCAGTGACCCAACTTCTCCAACCAGGCTTCATCTCCCAATATGTACAAACTCCTCAGTGGATTAGGATTCCGCGCCATGATCCAACCACCTCCAAAAAGTCCTACCTCTGAGCACATGAGGCTCTGGGGGGACATTAGATATAAATCACGATGGGCGAGGAAGGGGTAGTCAATTTTGTCACCGTTCCCAAAAGCCTGCAGTGCTGCGTATTGTGCTGTCTTGCCTGCACAAAATAGCTCTCAGCCTCCCCCTGGAAAAATGATCGCTTCAGGACCTTGTCTCATCTAGCGTTGAGAAGAAATCTGTATTGAGATTTTTCTTTGGGTTGCGGTCAGATTCAGCCCACAAGGCACTTGCCATCCTTGAGTGTTCTCAACCTTCCCTGAAAGAAGCCGGAGATTAAAGTTGCCACTCCCGGCCTCAAGTCTGCAGTCTTTCGTCCCCAGCCAGCTGGGCCCACTGTGGTGTGTATAAGGGTACAGTTTCTCCTTGGTTTCCCAAACAAACTTGCAGACTTTCTTCTGGGTGGCCAAAGCCTCCCTACACAGCCACTGCAAAGGAATCAGTCAGCTGAGTTCGTCCTCAGAACACTCCTGTAAGTAGCAAATACATTCGGTCTAGTTGGGGTTCACTTTGCAAACCCTTCAGAGAGTCGGCTGGTCACACATTGTGTACCTCAGCAGGGAGAAGCCAGAAATTGGATTTTTAACAGCCTTCAGGGTTTCCTAGCATTCATCAGTGCATCCATCAGAATCGATGTGCACATCAAGAAATGCAGAACCAAAATCTCTGTGGGTATTGATTTTAAAAAATCAATATTCTTACTTTTTCAAATTACACAAGGGCTGAAGGGGCAACTAAGCCTCCCACTGGTTCTGAGAAGGAGGTTGTTCAGATTTAAAGTGGCCAGTGTCTCTCTGCCTTTTCAAGCACAGCCAGTTTGATTCTTCGTCTGTGTTTCTTTATATCAGGAAAGGCCTTGCCTAGCTGTGTGAGGTGAGGGGTGGGGGTAGCACTGACCTGGATGCCGGGGTGATTTCCTCTGTACCCTTTGCCAGAATTCAGTTTGGAAGAGAAGGTGGACATTGTTTGAGCAGTTACTTTTGACTCCATATAAATGGTGTAGGAAAGTATTTCTGGATGTCCTTGGAGGTTGTTATCTGTGTCTCTGCAGGTGTATGTGTGAATGCTACATAATATGCATATAAATAATATGCAGGTATCTATACGTTATGGAGGAATATGTGTGTAATAATATGTGCTAGTATAGAAGACTAATTCCTGTGTTCAAATACCAACTGGGTGTCATGTTACACATCTATACTTCCAGCTACTACGGAGGCTGAGACAGGAGGACTGCGAGTCCAAGGCAAGCTTGAGTAGCTTAGTGAGAATCTGTGTGAAAATAAATATGTCCCAACATGTACCTCTGTGTGTGTCTCTTCTAAAATGATGGCAGGGACAGAAACAGCCAGTGGCCTCCCACCTAAAGGAGCCATGAACCTATGAGAGTTAACCCCATCTTGTTCCTGCTGATTCATTCCCTTGTGCAGGTGGGGTGCCAGACCTACAGCTTCCCATCCTAGACTCACTCTCTGCCTCACCTGTGTCTGTTTTCTGTGGCTGCTGTAACATCACTACTGACTGAGTGGATTAAAACAGGAGAAACTTGTTCCCTTGTAGTTCTAGAGTCCACAATTTCAGAATCAAGATGTGGGCATTGCCATACCCGCTTGCAGGCTGTAGAGTGGATTCAGTGGAAATTCTGCTTTGTGCCCTTTCCGGTGGCTTCCGGCGGCTCTTCCTGTCCCTGCAGCGTCGCGCCAAGTTCTGCCTCCGTGGTTAACTGTGCTGTTCTGTCTCCTGTCTCTTACATGGACACTTGTTAATGGACCTAGGTGATATCGAGCAACCAGGATGGTCTCATCTCAAGGCCCTTAGCCTACGTACCTCTGCACTGGAGGTAGAGCACAGTGGTAGAGCACTTGCCTTGCCGTGGGTTTGAATCCTAGCAGTGTAAAAAACATAAAAGTCCACGGAGACCCCTTTTCCCAGCGAGATCACATTCACAGGTTCCAGGGGTTTGGTTGTGGGCGTGTCTTTTGAAGGCCACCATTCAACCCGCTGTGGAGGCACATCAAGTACGAAGTCTTAAAAATCCTGTGTTGGTTTAGTTACATCCTGCTTCCTCATCTCATGTCTCCAGAACAGAAGGTGTGAGTACCCTTACATCCTTTCCTTTCCAAACCCTTTGCTGTAATACAAGAAATAACTATATCCAGTTTTTATCGAGTGCTAACTACGGCGGTTACTGTGCTCAGGGCATTAGTTTAATCCTCCTAACAGTCCTAACAGCACAGTGCTGTCCTTAATCCCCACCTGACAGATGAGGAAACTGAAGTTTAATAATTGGAGAAACTTGTACACAATTTCTCAAGAAGGAACCAGCAGGGAACATTGAAACTCAGTGACCCTGAGGCCAGAGTTTACTCTCTATGACCCAGCCCTGCTAACTCCAGGAGGAAGGCAGGCACTGACTTAGTTATTCAGTCTTATTTTTCTCAGCATGCAGCATCCCTTGACATTTTACAGCTGCATCGATGAAGTATACTTTGAAGATACTAAAATCAGTCTAGAAAACATGTAGGATCCTGATGCATGAGTCATTCCACTCTGTCTTGAAAGCAGAGAGGATCCATGCTGAGTCCTGAACCCTGATGGCCCATCCGTGTCTCATTCCCTGTGGTGATAACATCAGTAGCCTTCCTGAAGAAGAAGAGAAAGTCAGAGTTGGGGGGAGGCTGCTGTCTGAGGCCCTGAAGGACGGAGGGGTTTGGTGGAGCAGGGGTGGGGCTGCAAGTTCAGCCTGTGCTCTGCTCTCCAGGCCAGATGCCTGGCATCCTTCAAGTCCGGACAAGCTCCTTCAGTGTGCACATGAAGGTGCCCTAGGGTCGGCACCTGCCCTGCTCAGGTGCTTTGAAAGCTATCTGTGAGATGACACCAGTGGGATTCCAAAGTGCTGCTAAGTCTCCTGTCACCATTAGCTGTAATGAACTTTTATTTTTGGATACCACCCACACACACCTTACCCCAACCCTTATAGCCCCCTTCCACTGCTTGTGCCCGACCCTGTGCTTGCTCGTGTGGAATGGCCTTTCTGCCCATATTCCCACAGTGCTTGTTCGCCTTCCCTGTGATGGAAAGTCTTCAGGGAGCTGCTGGCTAAAGGTTTGCCCCTTAAATACCTTTGATGGGAATAACTTAGCATTTAGTCATCACTGCACAGGACGCGGAGTTGAACAGAAAAGTCATTCGCATAGTTGTATTGGATCTGAGTGGGAATAGATAATGGCATCATGTTATAATACAGCAAAATGTTGCAGTGTGACTTTCTGGGTGCCAGGTAGAGCACTAGCCCCATATTATCCTCACTCTTTATTTAAAATACTTTGCAATACAAAAAAGGCAAATACCAAGTGAGAAACTTTTAAAGCTCAACCGCACAGTGCCAGAAATGGGATAAAAACAGAATGAGCCTGCGGCTTACCCACCTCAGCACCTCTTTCTTCATGTTTATCGCCCCCTTACATGGCTGTGAAGGAAATGCATGCTAAATATTCAGCAGAGAGCCTGGCATGGGAGATGTGCCTGATAAGTACTTGTGACACGTGACCCTGCAGCACCAAGCTAGCCAATTTGGATGAGCACTTATATGTCATATGTGGTTTTGCCTTCTTGGAAATAGGCCTGTCTTCATAAACTCTGTGTACAGGGAGGTGAAGTGAGACTATGCCAGATCGAGCCCAGGACCTCCTACATGCTGGACAAGTGCTCTACCACTGAGCTGCACAACCTGGCCCCTTAGCAAGCTCTTTTGTCCTCTCAGCTTAATCATATGCAGAACATCTAGGCTGGTGTGACATCACTTTGCTCTTATAACAAAGCCACGGCTTGGTCCACATGCTGAATGGCAGGCAAGTGGGCTTCCTGAAAAGCCTTAGAAGGTTCTCATCGCCGTAAGCTTCTTCTTTCACCTGTCTTACTGCCCTGTTGTGTCCCTCCCTTCTGAGTTGTGAGATGGATGCCTTTGGTTCTTAAAAATTCCCTTACTTGTAAAACTGAGGATTTGTAAAATTTGAATTTGACTCTGACGTATAATTCTGAGACTCGGAGTGGGCTTCTGAGCATTTCTGCAAATGCTCTGTATTTGGCAAAGAGATGAAGTCTCCTTCCCTATCCCTACAGGAAGTGAAAACCAATTAGCAGTCAGTTAAATCAGCGAGTACTTGCAGAAGTAAATTGTAACAGACCTGCCTTGCCCTGGGAGTCAGTTCATCCAGCTCCCAACCCTCTCCTCACCCAGGGACGCCCCAAGAGGAGACACCTGATCTGCCATGATGCATCTGTGGCTTTTCTTTCTTGAAGGTGACACAGCTGGCGAGCTACTTCGAACCCTTGATCTTAGCGGCTGTAGGTGTTGCCTCTAAAATTCTGGACCATCAGCAGCAGATGACAGTGCTGGATCAGACCAAGACGCTTGCAGAGTCTGCCCTGCAGATGCTGTATGCAGCCAAAGAAGGCGGAGGAAACCCCAAGGTACAGCTACAGTTTGTGCCTCTCACGGCAGCCCTTCAGTGCAGCAGTTGAGATGTATATGTAAACCACTCAGTACAGTTCCTTTGTAAGCACGCGTGCAGCTACAGGCACTGCTGCATTCAGACACACATAGGACGCTTTAGCTTAACATCATATATACTTCACGAGAACCATAAATTATTACCATATAATTTTCCTTTTGGTGAGTAATGCCCCCCCCAAAATGTGCCATCTGGGGCAGATCACCCCCTCCACCCCCGCATTAGTTAGGCCACTGCCAAGGTACAGCTTAGGACCTCCAAGCTCCTGCTATGTTGCATCTCTCCAGGAAAAATATCTCTAATTCTCTTCCTCCACGGTGGGCAATCCCTTCCATTGATCTTCCCAAGGATTTGGGGTGGGTCCAAGAAATGTGCATAATTGAGGCTTATTTGTAAATTACTTTTTCCTTGGCAGGATGGGTAGACACACGTCCCTGGGGATGACAGACTTACAGTAAGATTGTGACACGAAGAAAACTCACACTTGATGGGTACCTGTTCAGTGTTGACACCCATCTTACACAAAGAGAGGCTCAGTTGTTTTCCAGTAAATGTCATTTCTGTTCCTTGTACTTAAGAAGAGACTAATTTAGTATGATTTTCTCCCTTGGCAGTGTTTAAGAGGTAGAGACAGTAAAGAGCTCAGAGAAAAGGCAAGCAGACTGAGTCAGAAGGGCGGCTTCGGCTCTTCTGTGTATTGTGTCACTCGGATGCTTTCGGTGGACAAAAACGATGACAGTATCTTTTGGGTGACCTTGGTCCACGTTTTACGTTAAATTTGGGGTCACAGCAAGAGGGGACAGCATAAGAAAAGACACATGTAGGTTTCTAAAGAGATGTGTCTTCCAAAAGTGACAAGCAGTCTGGAATGTATGCATCCTGAAGACAGGTAGACAGGAGCATAGACCAAGCTGTTCCGCGTTGGGGCTCAACTTCCACACCAAGGAGTTTGACATTATTATAAGCACTGGGCAGCCCCTGATAGTGTTGTGGGTGTGGTTGTGGTTGTTATTGTTGTTTGGTACCAGGAATCAAACTCCAGGACCTTGCGCTTGTGAGGCAGGCGCCGTACCACTGAGCTAAATCCCCGGCCCAGCCACTGATAGTTTTTAAGCAGAAGAATGACTTGACGGATCCATGTTTTAGAAACATCAAACTGGTAGCAGTGTGAATCCTCTTAGGCTTTGTGTTTTCCACATTCACCTTTTCAATCATAAATCTGGCAAGGACTAAGAGCCAAATTCTGAGGATGATAAAAAGATTAAGAGCCAGCCACTGCCAGCAAGTTGTTCATAGTTGTGGAATAAGTCTAGTTATCAAAATGGTAAAGAAGAATAAAGAAGGCACCTTCGACTACAACGCATTAGCAACAGTGCCTGAGGCTTGCACCCCCCTTGAAACGGAAGAGCCGAGGCCGCCCCCCTGACTCAGCCTGCTTACCTTTCCTCTGATCTCTTTAGTGTCCCCACCTTCCCCTGTTTCAGTGTCCTCTAGAAGAGTTCTCTGGATTTGTCAGATGTCAGCCTGTCTCTTGGGATTGCAAGTCAGAGCTCCTGCAGGAGCCCTGTGGCTGAAAAATAGAGTCAGACCATAAGCTTCATAGGACCTTCTCTGCTTGGAAGTAGGGGCTAGAGTAGTTTTCCACCTGTGTGAACGGTTCTCGGTGAGCAGCCAGAGCACTAGATGGTGTGAAGTAAGATGACACAGGGATTGCTTCTGCCCTCACCTACAGTCGTCCTGCCCTCTTAATTGCAAACCACCTGTGCACTGTGAGTTGGCTTTCTTAGACCCTTTCCTATCATTTTCAAAGTAGCTACTTACTATATTTTATTTGCTGTGTGTTACATGTTATAGATTCCTGCTTACAGAAGAAGTAGAGTTAAAATGTCGTTAAATATTTATCGGTAGTTCTGACTTGGTGGACAGTAGCACAAGCTCTGGGGTCCAACAGAATTAGATTCAAATCCCAACTCTGGCTCTTGTTACAGATGATTTCTGTGTTTCCTCACCTAAACAATAAGGTCAATTTTGAATCCCCCCCTGTGGTAATTGTAGAGACCAATTGAGATAATATTTCTGATATTGTAGGTGTTTAAAAATGTAGCAGCCTCAGAGCCTGGGTTAAAGAATTAGGTGTATTACTAAGCGTTACTAATCGAGCTCCCTCCTGCAGGCGTCTCCCTGAAGTGGGCCGGGGTGGTGTGGCCACTGCATGGGTAGAGCCAGAGCTCACTATGCACATAGATCAGTGCAGTGCAGTTGTCACACGGACTGCCTTGTACTAAGGCACATGTCTCAGGGCCAGGGCACAGCCTCCTCTTGGATTGAATTACTATAAATAAGGCACCTGCACTCATATCATCCCATCAGAATTTCGGTGCACAGTGTTACTGTGATTCTTCTCATTTCACTGAACAGGAAGCCAAGCCCAGGCCATTTAGTTAGTTAGCAGTGAAGCCAGGTTTGCCTGCTCCAAGACATTGGCTTGGCAGGTATCCAGGTATGGTCCGAGGAACAGGTGAGTACCAGGCTTTGGAGAGATCTGCACTAAGAGAAGGTTCTTCTTCATTGATTCGTCCATTGTCACGGTATCAAAGTCCTTTAGACCTTCTATAGATGTATTTCTCTCGTGTATACCCACATTTCCAGAATTCAGCATATTTGCAGGAAGAAACTTGTAGTATGTTAGGCAGTATAAAGAGAAGTACGTGTGTTCTGCATGTATCTTTCCTCTGTTAGTTTTTTCTGTTAAATCTGTCTGCTTGCATATTTAGAAACCTGTGGAATTCTCTTTCCTACTATCCTGAACATTACAACATATAAAGCTAATAATGTCATAATACAGTTTGTTGACATACTGTAATCATTCCTCTTATTTATAAAAGGCAATCGTCTTTTGTTTTTGGCTTTCTGGTTTTCCTTTATTTTACAAACAAAGTTAAAAAATCAGGGAAAGGGAGAGTATAGAACATGTCGCTGTGCTCCTTCGTGGGGATATGCGTTTGTCTTCCACTTTTTAAGGTTATTCTTCAGAGAGGTGGAGGATTCTCAGAAGACTGGGCACTTTAACACCTGCTAAGGCGGTGTCCACACTTCCTCCTAGGCACAGCACACCCACGATGCCATCACGGAAGCTGCACAGCTGATGAAAGAGGCCGTGGATGACATCATGGTGACGCTGAATGAGGCAGCCAGTGAAGTGGGGCTGGTGGGTGGCATGGTGGACGCCATCGCAGAGGCCATGAGCAAGGTGGGTGTGGGCTCCTTGACCCTATTCCCTGCATCCCTCTCCCACCCTGTCCTCAAGTGCCATTCCCTAAGAGCTCACTGGCGCATAAAGCTGGCAGCACCAAGCCTCTTCACGTAGGGTCTGTGAGTGGGCCAGTGTCCAGTCTTACATCCAGCCCCTCGTTCCTTCTGCCTTGTGACTTCATGGCCTCTGTAAGCTCCTTGCCCCTTCCTTCCAGTTTTTCCTGTGTTCCAAAGAGAGATGGTAAAAGTAGCACCATTTTTCTTATCTTTAAAATGGAAATAATTAGTATTTGCTGCTTCTGTCTTCTTGTTTTGGGAGGAACAAACCCCAGCATGCAATCATGAAATGATTCTCATATGCTGTTCTCTGGAACAGCCGCTTGGGAATCACAGGAAGCTTTTTAGGGTGCCCGTTCCCTGACCTGCTCTGTGGGGTGGAGCGTGGCAGTCTCTGCCGGTACGTTTAGCAATCTCTGCAGGGTGCTGGTGGGTAGCCAAGAGCAGGAACCAGAATAGAATTCAGTATGTGCGAAAGCCCTGGGTGGGCTGTCCTTAGCCACAGATGAAGAAGATAACGTTAGTATCCTTTTCTCATTTGGTAAGCCGTCTCCCGACATGGGAAGTATGACTGGAGACAGTTTAATCTCTGTGCCTCTTGCTCTTCCCCCAAGGAATGCTTCGCGCCCTGTGTCAGTTTGGTGTTTATTAGAATGAATAATTGCTCATCAACATCTAGTTGCCATCCTGTGATGGCACAGGCAAGAATTGTAGACATCATCTGTGTTTGGAAATGCCCATTGTCAGACTGTGAATACATTAATATATTTTTTCAGGATAATAAGCGGTTTTTAATTGCTAATTTAGAGAAGATTGGCTGTTCATCTCTCCATAAAGAACTGGTACCTTGAAACTATAATTAGAATAATTATCCCTAAACAATATGCAGTCATCATTGCAGTGACAAAGAAACCAGCCTTGGCTAGACTACCGTGTCTCCCTTTAGGGACTTCAGGGTCGGCTTTCTCAAAATGCCCATTAATTTCTGCTGTGGGCTTTTCATGTTTCAAATGTGGACAGTCTGGCAGAATATGAGTGAAATCGTGAAATCCCCTCTTTCGCAAGGCTGCTGGATAAGTAAGCTTTAGTGGGTTTGTTTGGTTTCCAGGCCACCAGAACATGAGAGCTTTGAAGATAAGCCATGTGTCTACCAAGGATGTTAAATAATGGAGTCCAGGGTTTCTTAGGACAAATTAGAAAGTCAAGTGATAATATTTTCTTTTTTGGGAAAAGGTATTTTTTAGAATGAGTACAGTGATAGGAAAATGTTACATAAATCCCTGAAAAGTAAAAGCCAGGTCTTGCAGTCTTTCTTCGGTAGCCTTTGAGCCTTACGTACTGTAGCTCTCATCATGCCCAGTGTCAGTGGGGTGATGGCTGCTGTCCCCGCCCAGCACCCATGCGTCTCTCCAGAAGGCTGGAAAATGAGTCTGGTGTTACCTGATAGCACTAACTAGGAATGCTGGCATCACAGACCACAGAGGCCACAGCAAAGCGTTCCCCTCAGTTCTGTAAAATACAGCTAGAGTTTCATGTCTGCCGCTGTACTCTTGCTTACCCTCCCCTGACATCCCAGGCTCTGCACAATACTATTTTCTCATCTTCCCTTTATGCGGCCCGTCCCTGGGACTTTGTATTACAGGATGTTTCAGGTCATTAAGCCCCAAGCACCAAGGCATAAAGAAGGTGGCATTTTCCATCTGAGTTTTGTTAATTTGATTAAAGCACCGATACATTCATAAAATCATTATCTAAAATTCTCAAAGGCAGTGACTGATGAGACCAAAAATATGAGTGTTCCCAAATTGATTCTCACCTGGGTTCAATTATTGACACCTTTGGAGCTTCTGCTATGAGGATCCTCCTGCAGATTCCCTGTCTCTGTCTCAGCTTTAGAAAGTTGGGAACTAGTAGGTTAATACAAGATAATCTGCTTTTTCAGTGACCTTGGACAAGTCCCTCAAGCTCTCCGAACTTTGATTTCCCCATTCAGTGAAGCTGTTGGAATTCTAGATTTCCTGATATTAGATCTTTTCTTTCTTTGTTTCCGCCCCCCTCCCTGGAGAGAAAGTTACAGAAAAACAAGCAGAAACCTTGCCATCTGTTGCACTGCTGTTTCATAAAAGAAAGATCATATTAATATGAAAAATTTGTGAAGGCTTTATCTCAAAGGCGCATCCTTTAAATACATTTGAAATCCTGACAACACTGTTTTATTCTTCAGTCTGGCTAAGTGTTCATCATGGTGGCTGTAGCTGGTAGCCACCGACTAAATATTCCAAGCTGCCTTTAGCTAAAGTATCCTGGATTGTTTGCAGTTCGGCCACATCTCATGCAGATGCGCCTTGCTGGCAGTTGGAAAATGCTCAGATGACACTGAACAGATGAGTCCCTAACTCCATCCTCACCCAACTGGCAGGGCCCCGTTCTGTGATGAAGGTGTTTGTGGTCACCTGACTACCTGAAGAAGAGAACAGAAAACTCTTGTCTAGAGTTGTCCATAGTTTGATGAACGTTTCGTCCTGGGCTGTGCACTGTAGATACGTTTCTTTTACTCATGGGGAAGCCTGTGCCAGCTTATGACATGTGGCGCATAGGAAGGCACTATGTAACTAACACATTCCAAATTGACTTCTTGGTCCTCAGTGTTCCTTGACTATCTGGCAAAGAGCTGCCAGAGAGCTCTTCTCAGAGATGCCACTGCCAACCCAAATCCCACCATCTTCATCATGTTCTCCGGGTTCTCCACACTACAAATCCAGTCCGGGTCTGGAGTCTGCCACCTCTCCCGCCTCACCCCACCCCCGCTCTGCCTACTTGCGCCTTCATGTGGTTGAATGCTCCCCACCTTTTTGTGGGTGGCTCGCCCTCACTTGGGAGGACTTCAGCCGAAACATCAGTTCCTAGAATGCTTCCTATTTCTCGCAAACAGATCTGGGTCCTCGCCTTGCCTCTGCCCCCAGGGGCTTCATGCACATCTCCACTGCAGTCCTTACCCACAGAAGTTGGGGGCAAAGAATCGCCAAGAGTCTCTTCAGTATTTAAACTTTATAATTCTAATAAATAACAACCCATGCTTCAACAGGCTTTTATGATATCTGAGTTCTTTTCCTCTAGCTGGATGCAGGCACTCCTCCAGAACCAAAGGGAACATTTGTCGACCACCAAACAACTGTGGTTAAATACTCCAAAGCTATTGCTGTAACAGCTCAGGAAATGGTAAGAAGAGAGCTGCCCTCTCCACTTTGGGTTGCCCTTCTACTTAGCACCACCCCTGAATCTTCAAACCGGGGATCTGTGTTGGAGAGATGGACTGGTCTGTGTTTCTGGCGCCTCCAGGGTTCCTGCATCTGTCCTCTTCCTGTGATCTCTCTGACCACGTGTGGTCTAGAAGCCCCAGTCAGCTCGGGTTCCCTTCTTGTGGAAAAGCTGCAGTCAGGAATTAAGAATGACTGAGACTTGGGCATGAGGACAGAGAGCAAAGAGAAGAGAGAATGTGCAAGAATGGAGGAAATGAAGTTAAAGAGAAAAGTAGGAAAAGTCTTGAGGTGTTTTTATAGATTTAAATTACAGTGCAAGGGAAGATATTTTAGGATAAAAGAACAGAGGTGAGATTGTATGAAAGAATGAAATTATAACACTTGGGCAGTAAAATATGGCCAGCCTTTCAGGCAAAATAAAACTGTGGTTATATTTTTTTTTAATTCTAACATTAAAAGGCATGTAACTTTGGAAGTTTTTTTATTTTGTTTTTGCTAAAATGTGATGAAAGTAGAACTGGATTGTATGGACCTAAGTGTCTTTGAGAAACAGGGAATGCTGTCTCAGAATGTTAGCAGTCGTACAGAAGATGGCAGATGTTATCTTCAGAGAAGAAAAGGTTTTCACTAACTTTCGAAGGCTCGGATGCCACTGGGGAGAATTTTTAAAGATGCTTCTTTGATGCTTCCCACATAAGCCTGAGTTGAGAAGGCAGGTGGCCTCGCCAGAATGCGCCACCGTGTGGCTCCTGTCCCATCATGATGGCCTGGGCACCTCCCTGACTGGTCCTGTCATATAATCGTGTGTCCACTAGAGGATGAGCTTGGACCACAAAGGATTCCTTGTCTGCTCTGCTCACTCATGAAAACTCAGGCTTTGCCAGTGCCAGGCTGGGGGTGGAGGGAGGGACAGTGCACATCCTCGCATTTTGTGACAAGCTAGAGTGGAAACATAGGGAACCAATCACTGAACTCATCTCACAGCCCAACGGGGTAAAGTCCAGCAGTGGGAGATGTTTTTGAGCGGCCTCGTGGTATTTCTGGAGTATCTCCTGGGCTAGACTCAGGGCTGGCCTGTCTTGACCCTTAGTGCGAATTGGAGAGATGCCCGCTTTTCCTCAGGGGATCAACCCCAGAATCTTTGTGCTCCTGTTGACAGAACACAGCCAGAGCGGCTCAAGGCATTCAGTATATGCTCCTGAGAATCCAGACTTGGGCCTGAAGCCTGTGACATTTCCTTGTGAACATGCCTTAAATAGGATGGGCATTCCTTTCCTGCCTGGATAGATAGTATATTGTTATCCAGAGTGACGTAGAGGTGGGGCACATGAAGAGACCCTTGAGGGAACAAGTCACTTTTCTAAGTGGCAGGTTAAAACTGCTATTGTAAGAATTTAGTGGCATTTTTATCTAGAGGGGAAAAAAAGCTAGAAATTATCTAGGAAGCCAGGTGTGGTGGCACACGCCTGTGATCCCAGCACTTGGGAGGCTGAGGCAGGAGGATCTCTGTGAGTTCGAGACCAACCTAGGCTTCATAATGAGTTCCAGGTCAGTCTCAACTACATAGTAAGACCTAGTCTCAAAAAACAAATACAAAAAAAGGACGAAAGAAACTAGCTAGGAAGAAGAGCTAGAAACTAGAATGTACTAGGCAATATTAAATTGAGACACATTATCCTATGAACTAAGGAATTACCTTGCCCATGAAATATATGACATAGCCTTTTGGCTACATTATACTTCATGCTTGTGTGTACACAAGTGTGTGTGAGAGATACTGGGGATCTCCAGCCCTTTTATTTTTTATTTTGAGTCTTACAAAAGACTCAGATTAGGCTTGGATTTGTGATCCTCCTGTCTCAGCCTCCCAGAGTGGTAGGGTTACAGGTGTGTACCACCAAGCCTGGCTTAGCTATAGTATGATATTAACTGTTCGTTTGAAACTTTGTCATGCTTTGGCACAGATTTACTTCAAAGCTGTATTCTCTGAGTTCCCTCCATTGTTTTCTCCACCACTTCTCATTCAGGACTTCATAGCCTCCCTGTCCTCAGGCCCTCTCTCTCCTGGATGGGACCTGGGGTTCCAGAGACCAGACCAGCTCTCCCCAAGACCTGGCCTGCTGTGTGCAGTGCGCACGCTTGTGCCCCCTGGTGGTGTCTCAGGGAACTTCCTCTAGCCTCACCACAGGGCACCTCCCTGAGAGCAGTCCCTGTGAGCTAGGCTTACGACCCAGATACTGAGCTTGTGCCCACTGGCCTGGGCCTCAACTGCTGGCCTGCTAAGAAGCCCCACGGGGTGTGCGCACTGGGCCCTGTCATGTGTGGCAGAGCATGGGCCCTGCTTGAGCTGCCCTCTCCAGCAAGAAGCCCGGAATGCCATTCCTGCCTTGACCCTGATGGGAGCTTAAAAGCTAATGAGACCCCTTGGCCTCCATTGGTATTAACACATGGTTCTCATGCCTTTCTTTGTGTGTGTTTGTGTCTTGCTTGTTTTCTCTTTCCAGATGACTAAGTCGGTTACTAACCCGGAGGAGCTGGGAGGACTGGCTTCACAAATGACCAGTGACTATGGGCACCTGGCTCTCCAGGGCCAGATGGCAGCTGCCACAGCCGAACCAGAGGAGGTCTGCCACCTTAAGGCCCCCATTTTCAGACACACACAGGAATGCCCACTGCCAGGTTTCTGTGTAGCCCAGCGGCCAGAATTGGGGTTCCTCCCAGTGCTGTGCAGCTGGCCCCCAAGTTCACCCTGTAGCTCCAGGCCAGTCTCAAGGCTCAAGTCCTTCCTGAGGATGGTGGCTGAGAGCTAGGGCCATCTGGAGAGTCGGCCTCTAGACAAAGGGACCCTGTTAGCAGTGTTTTCCAGGCCCCTTTCTGCCAGCCCTTCATTCTTTTAACCTGTCCAGCCTGGAGACACCACCTTCTCACTTCCTGGTCCCACTTAGCTTAACCTCGGCCATATTGTATTTTCCACAGCCTCCCGGAAGGGTTGGGAGACCTACGTGTGGGATTTCACTCTCTTGGGAAAGGCCCACTTTCATGACACAATCCTTGCCTGAATACTCCTGGTGAATTTCTGGGAACTGGCCAGATCCCCACCCCCGTGCCTCTGGTGTCCTCTTCAGCCCCTTACCTGAAGCCCTTAACTAGCTTTCCACTGAAGCAGCACAGCAAGCTGTGCTCACAAGGGACTTCAAATGGCAAAAGTGGGGCCGCTGTGGCCTCTGTCTGAAAGCTGTTGTCTCTAGCAGCTCTGAGAAGTGGAGGCGTCCGCTAGGAACACAGAACGGATGGGGCCCCAGAGGGCCGATGGTGCCCACGTTGTGGGTCTCTGGAGAAAGCAAG
This sequence comes from Fukomys damarensis, assembly GCF_012274545.1. Classification (NCBI taxonomy): domain Eukaryota; kingdom Metazoa; phylum Chordata; class Mammalia; order Rodentia; family Bathyergidae; genus Fukomys; species Fukomys damarensis. The sequence goes on from NW_022900937.1 coordinate 14,875,786, forward strand.
CTTAGGCTACAATGCCAAATGGGGGAGTAGGTTGCAGGAATCCTGGGAAGGTAAAGGTAACTGCATTCTGTGAATTCAGCAAGCTGTTTATTGAGCACAAACCCTGTTCAAGACATTCCTGAATGAACAGGACTATGAAGGCACAGGTTGTAACTCATCGGCTCCTCTCCCTGTCCTCCACTTCCTCAGTGCTGCAGTTTCTCCTGGGAGTCAGGTCCACGCATGTCTTAACAAAGGTTCCCAGAGATGCTGCAGAAACAAAACCCCAAAGTCATTCCTCTAACGTGTGCTGTACCGACGCATGTGAGCAGACGTGTCGTATATATGTACTTGGGTACATACATATCGAGCATGTTAAATTCTAACACTGTCTCTGTCTTCGGATTTCAGCGTGATTAAGGTTTAGGCTGCAGCATGAGTAATTGTTTGCAGTAAGCATTTTAAATCACTTCCAAGAATGAAATACTATGAGACCCACATCTGTATTCTCTTAATTCTTTTACACAGGCTCATCTTTCCTTTTTTTCTTGAAAATAGACGCTGCTTCACTAAGACTGAACTATAATTCTAGTCCTAATTTATCTAGACATAGAATTCATTTCATTAACATGTAATTTTGAATTTCATAAACAAGTACTAGGAAATTTCTGTTATAGTGAGGCATCATTGGTTCGAACGAAGGGAAGAAGCATTTTGCTTTGAAGGAAGAATTGAAACTAGAGAGACCATGCGGCAGAGGGGGTTTGAACCGCTCTCCGCAGAATCCTTTCAAAATGGAATCCACTCCCATCTGCCTCGGTTAGCTTAAATGCTGGCTGCCTGAGTTCTGTGTGGGGCCCTTTCTACATCGGAGCTCCTATGAGCTGCCTACACCATGTGTGAAACAAGCAGATTTTTCTTATTGCGATGCTGACCGTTGAAGCAAAAGATAAACTAACGCCACAGCAAGCAGAATAGTTGTTAAAAGCACGACAGGTTACTTTGGTTACTGGCCCTGTGTTGTTCCAGCTGATGTTTTCCATTAAGGTTTTGTCTTTTCACTTAACGTCTTGAGATGTATTTTATAGTCCAGACACGAGCACAGTGTGACTTAGAGTGAGAAGGGGCAGAAAGAATATAAAATTACCAGTGACTTGCAAAGGAAAATTCTGTGTGTACATTTGCCTGGCAGATATTTGGGGGAAAACTGAGAAGGTTAGGAGATCCCTGAAGCAGTGTGGTTTTTTATTCCAAGATTGTGGACTTATTCTTATACCCAAGAGGGCCCCACATCACAGCATGTGAAAATATTTAGACTCAGCGCACAAGTAAGAAGCAGCTCATTTCACTGCAGCCCTGCCGACTGCTGTGTTGAGTCAGCATTTTGGTCTTTTGCAAGATGTGACAATTACAGGAAAAGTTAGAGCTCTGCCCTCAAACATCAAGCGGGATCTTTATCTGCTTATTTTTCCGTGGAAAATTCAAGCTTTTGTTAACATCACTGTGAAAACTTTTGAGAAAAGTTAAAACCCTCTGGCAGCTTTGCGATTTAAGGTTCGTTTCTCTCAAAAAAAGAAAAAAAGAGGAAAGAAAAGTAAGGAAAGGAGGAAAGGCAGAGCTTTTGACATTCTGTGAGCCACAACTCCTAAATGAAAATTCTGGGGAAAAGATTTTGTGACCATGGCTTTGTCCTTATGGAAAATCTGCTGTGACCGCTTGTAATATTGGATGTCTTAAAAGCCAGTGGCAGGAACCCACAATCCTTTCCCCTAGAGGAGATGCGTGTCCACTCTAGAAGTCGAAAACTTTGCACTCCATGACACACTTTCCACTTTAAGAGGTTGGAGAAGATAGCGGGTTATGCTGTACACACACTATTTTTCTTCTTCCACTTTTCTACCAGTGTTATCAGATAAGTTCTGGTACTGCCTTTCTAACTTCCACAAGCTCTTCCAGTAAAGTGTTACTTTTGGATGTGGTTTGAGATGCAGTTGCCTTTAAGCTCTGCAAAAATCTGTAGTTTGGTTATAGGCAGTAGGAAAGATGGTCAGTTTTTTTAGACTCCCTTCCAGTTGTAATCAGATCCAAAACTTCATAAAAGCCAGTCTTTTAATTTCTCTCCAGGCACAAAACCAGGAGATGGTTTTCTCTGTTATACTTTTATTTGGGCAAGAAGGGAATTGAGGGTTTTTCTTGTGGCTCAAGTAATGCTGTAACTAAAGCTGCCAATTAAAAACCCCAAGTCTTAGCCACATTTCTTTATAATAAACTCTGACTGTACATTGAATCACCCTGTAGGTCTTACAAAGTTGGGTCATATTTTATGAGAAGTTCAGTGTTGCTTTGAGAAGCTGAGCAGTTTTCAGTCCCTTATCTGTTTGAACAGTCTTTGTAGAATGTTCTTCCTCCTGTACAAAATGTTCTATGAAATTGCAGGTAGAGTGGGTTGATTCTGTTGTTCTCAGTCATTTAAGTGCCCTCTGTCTCTGTCCCACATCCCCTTGAAAATAGAGTAAGAGATTCAGCCCCAACCCTAGGACAGATGATGTGATGACCAGCTTCCCATTTGCCCCCACCCCCAGCACAGTAGGTGAGATATCTTCCCCTCTTCACAGATAAGCAGCCTGAGGCTCTGGGAGATTAGCGGAATCACTCAAGACCACAAAACTAAGTTCATTTTTATTGCAGTCACTGTAACCAGCCCGCACTGGTAAGGACTTTGCTCTTTTGAAATTCTGTAAATATTTCTCCCACTACTTCCTCCTCCTCCTCCTCCTCCGCTCAAATAACCAGCAGCCTTTATCATATAGAAGTCTGTGCTCAGTCTGGACTCTCAGTGCTTGCCTGTAGATTAGCTCTGACCCTTGAGTACATGGATCTGGAAGATTTCAAGAGCCAAACTGATTTCAAAAATTTTAATGGCTTATCCCCTGGCTTCTTCTTGATCGTGTTTTTAAGCAGACAAACATGTCCAGCAAAGAGATATGTTTGAATGGTGTCACTGCCCTGTGGGCTGAGCTAGATACTTGGTCCCTCCCCAGTAGCATTCTCACCGCTGCACTGGTCCAGACTGTTTGCAGAGCTGCGCTATTGTATGTTATATGGACGTGGCCACAAGACAGTCCTGCGTGGCTTCAAAGTTTCCACAGAATGCAGTGGACAGTAACAGTAAGCCCCCATTTTCTGGGTCACAAGAATTTTCTACTTGGTGGATTTAGAAGTCCTTCGGGCCTTAAGGAGTTGAGAGCAGAACCATTTTCCCCTTAGAGCAGTGTGCATTTCTATAACATGAGAGCATTTACAGTTCCCCCTGCTCTCCAGGCTGACGCCCTTAAACTCTAACTCGTGAGATGATAGTGGAAGACAGCATCCTGGTGGCCAAAGCCTCCCAGGCAGTATTTATCATACCTGAGACCTTTCGGGAAATATTCTTGACACATAGCCACAGTTTCCAGCTGTTGTAGGTTCTTGAAGTTCACGCTAGCTCGTACTTCTTAAAGTTTCATTCTCCTTTTAGTTACCTAGGCTGGAAGGCAGCTCATTTATGGCAGCTGTATTGATAAGGCTGAAATGAAATTCGATGTGAAATGGAACCAGAGACATGCACCCTGGAAGCCATGGAGGTGGAAATTTATTATACCTTCAGGGAGGCAGCTGGCAGCTTATCTGCAGTGGTGCTCATTTGGCTTCTCTTAGACAGATTGCTTCTTCTAATCCCTAACCCAGGGTCATTAAAAGGAGGTGTGCCTGCTGGGCTTTTCGCTCTGAAAACGTCCCTTTCGTAATTAAACCTCAAACCTGGCTTGATAGACAGGAAGCCTGTGCTGTGTAAGGTTGCTCTCCCTCTGTGGCAGAGCTGAAGAAGGAGCCATTCTACTTAGTAAACGTATCAATTTGTTAAGACTCTGGACGCTTTCAAATACGATTAATACTAAAGCTTTATTCTGAACTACTTACCCTCTGAGGCTGTTGGGAGGAGTCCATGAAATACACGACCTGTCTGAAAGAGGCCTTGACACACAGCAGACTCAATAAGTGCTTGTTGAGTGAACAACAGAATCATCTCTTGGCGTCTGTGCAAGTAACGTTCTTATCGTGGGGCTTGGGACACAGAAGAGGAGGTTACAGACATGAGGAAGGCATTATACTAGCACGATGAGCTACAGGCTTGCTAAATGGAGACTGTGGGCATTTTACAGTCTCTCAAAAGGGAAGCTAAATCAACCAAATTCCCTACTTCACCAGACATGGACTCCTAACGGGAGTGGAATTTTCCTAGCCAGGCTCCCATAGGGCACAGGAGAAATTTTCCACGTCGGGCAGGCCTCAGTGGCAGGGTCCCATCACACTGCTTTTCCCTCCCGGGCTTGCCTCTGCAGATCGGATTCCAGATTCGCACACGAGTGCAAGACCTGGGCCACAGCTGCATCTTCCTAGTGCAGAAGGCGGGGGCCCTCCAGGTGTGCCCCACAGACAGCTACACCAAGAGGGAACTGATTGAATGTGCCCGTGCCGTGACGGAGAAGGTGAGGAGCGGCTCTGGGGTGGATGTGGCCCCTGGCGCTCAGGGACTGCTGTGGTGGGAGACAAAAGTGAGAAACTCTAAGCCAGCGTTAATCTAGAAGCGACAGCTATCTTCTCTGGCCAGCCAAGTCCTGCCTGGGGAAGGGGCACGTCAGGAGCTGGGGTGATCCCACGGGCCTGCGAAATGCAAAGCGTGACGAGGGCCATCCAAAGGCCAAGCCCTAGTTCCCCACCTTTTCAAAGGGCTCTCCTGCAGACAGACCCTGTCTGAGTCACCAGCAGAGCCAAAACCCAGCCAGGGCGAGGCCCCACCCTGTGTCCCCCAGGTCCTCCTCCCGAAGGAGGCCCCCAGGTGCTAAGGACCGAGTCAGAAGGACAGTGCACCCTCCACTACAGTCACAGTGAAGCCAGGCAAGCAGCCATGCGGCACCTGTTCGTAGAGAGGGTCTCTTAGTGTAGCGAGCAAGTCTCTAATTGCTTCACAGAGTTACTTCGCTTTTCTAGGCTTTGATGTCCTCATCGCTAAAGTGCGGACACAAATTGGCAGTCCCTGGCTCACATACTTGAGCAGAGTAAACAAAATGATAGGCCTGCAAATGTTGGCACCATGCCCCATAGTTCAGCAATGAATCCATATTCCCTGCTCTAAACTTTCCTCTGAAACTCTTTTCAGGAAGTTGTCTTTGGTTGGGAAGGCCCCCATGGGCCAGGGATTTAGCTCAGTCGTTCTGCTGCCTGCCACACAAGCACGAGGACGAGAGTTTGATCCCCGGTGCCAAAAAAAAAAAAGGAAGGCCCCATAAAAATAGTCCTTTCATGCCCATTAGTTCTTTTGTTCTCCATCATTTTTTTTTTCCTTTTTCCGTGGTGTTGGGGATCAAACCCAGGACCTTGTGCATGCCAGGCAAGCTCTCTACCGCAGCCACGTGTGGACCTCTTTCTCTGCTTCATCTCCAAGCCATTTCCCAGCAGAGCTCTTCTACAGGCTGCACAAGGCGCAGGCTGATGTGTCCATACTTGAGTGGTTCTGCCCTCTCCCCAAAGTTCGTAGCTCACAGAGCTCTGTACTGTTCAGAAACTTGGCCACAAGACTGGAGGTTGGACCAGGAAAAGCCTCACCTGGAAGCCACCCCACAGAAGCTGCTCTATCCAATGTCCGTCACCCAGGCTGAGCCACAGCCCACAGGTCTGTCCAGCCCCTCTGGCCTTTGCAGGATGAGGAAATAAATCTATCAGTTTGAGGAAGGCATTTTCCTTCCTTTCAAAGCTTTTCTGTGCTGTGGAGTTGCTCTGGCCAAGTTCCCCCTTGATGCGTTTACAGCAGGGGGAGCAGTGGGAATGTGGGGGATGCCCTAGGCTGTGTGTCATGGCCGTGGCCAGACTGCACGATCTTCCTGAGCTGGTTTTGGCTTTGTTCTCTCTCCCAGCAGATGGCCTCTGATTGAGGACACTTGGAGAAGGGCTGAAAGTGGGGAGGAAGCCAGTTCTTAGCCAGTATTTTTGCCACGCACCCCATGCCTCTTCTGTGTCCCACCCTCACTTGGTGCACCTCATGTCATCCTTACCTGTCTTGGTGGTGTAGATCAGGCACCCCACCCATGAGCCCAGGGCTTGTCTGCCTTTGTGTCCTATTTAGTGAACAGTGGACGCTCAGTAGCCACCATCTGACCACACCTTTCTCAGTGTAGGGTAGGACGTTGTTCCTGGACCCTTTCCTTTCACCCTTGGCTTTTGTCGGCCATCCTCTGAGAAGTCTTTCTGGAAACTACTAGCCTCATTCCTTGGCCAGTGCTGTGCTCCTCTTTTCTTGGTAGGATTTTCTGGCGTTTAAAGGAGGATCAGGCAAACAGGAAAGAGAAACAGCCCTTGGAGCTGGTCTTGGGCCATGGTGGGGGTGCAGGACATCGTCCCCATGTCCCTCCTCCTTGGCTGCACCCACTGCCTCTGCTGAGATCTAAGCAGCAAGGGAAAAGCACCCTAGACTCTGCCCCTTTGCTCCCGCTCTGACTCCCCTGGTCAGCAGTTTTTAAGAAGTGTATTTACAAAGTGTGTACTGACTGTTCTTCAGGTCAGCCCGAGTCTGGTGGCTGGTGTGTGCACACAGATTTACACAAGGCCCCTGGCCTCTGAGAGCCTGTGGCTGCTGTCCTTAGCACTCAGTATTGTGGGTGTCCTTGGGGGCAAGAACAGCGTGCTGTGAAATCACGGCAGGCAGAGTTGTCTCTGCCAGAAGGAACAGGGTAGGTGACCCCCTGGAGAGCCAGCTGCATCTTGCAGGATGAGTGAATCATTGGCTGGAGAGCACAGGGAGGGACCTCAGACGAGCTCAGACCCAGGATAGAAAGGTAAATGTGTCTGGGAAAGAAGAACTGGCAGACGTGGAGAGAGGTGGTAAAGTTGATGGGTGGATTGTAAAAGGCAAAAGACTTCATGATCTGAAGAGAAACCAGAGAATACACAGGAGTGTGACGTAGCCGGGCCTGCGGGAGCAGGGCAGCAGGGTGTTCTGAGGGGCTGAGGGACGGGAGCTGGCAGTGGACATTTCTGAGGTGGAATGCAATGGATGGGACCCTTAGCCAACTTACTGGCCCTCGGGTTCCTGCGTCGCTGTTGGGTGGTGGCAGGCTGCAGTGTTGGAAGCAGAGAGGCCGTGTATGTAGGTTGGCTCTGTGTTCAAGCCTTGCTAGGATCCGCTCTGGAGAATTTCCAGCCGTGAGGGGGCCAGGGAAAGGAGGTGCGATCTCAGCAGTGGCCATTCCTCCCAACCACCTGACTACAGGGGGAGGAAGTGGCCATGGTTCCACAGGAACCAAATCCGCAGCCCCTCATTGTGACTCAGAAACATCACAGCAGCCACACAAAGATTAGCATCCGCCCTCGACTGGGTACAGGCAGTATATATGGCTCGCTAGATGGTCTGCACACACTAGTTTTCCTCCTTGGCACATTACCGGCAGCTTGAAGCACCAGCAGTACTCGTGTTACTGTCCCACGCTGCCCAATGGGACAGTCCTGCATGCACCACCAGCAGTTCAGAGCTGCCTGGCACTGAGACATGAATTTCGACCCCATCATGAGTATATTAATTCTCCCATCAGTCCTGAATGGCCAGAAGTGAAAGCCCCATTTTAAAGATGAAGGAACTCAGACCTACAGCATTGAAGTCACTTGCCAAGGCCACGTGCCTGTAAGTGGCAGAGCTGGTGTTTGGAGAGAGGCTGTTGGTTCCAGGCCTATGCTGTGACCCCCGAGAGAGAGAATCCAGTGTTTGCAAAGTGGCTGTGCTGTGGGGCTCTGGCTCCCCTTATGATCCTTTTCTACCTACAGGTGTCCTTGGTGCTCTCGGCTCTCCAGGCTGGAAACAAGGGGACCCAAGCATGTATCACAGCTGCCACTGCCGTGTCTGGGATCATTGCCGATCTGGACACCACCATCATGTTTGCGACAGCAGGGACACTCAATGCAGAGAACAGCGAGACTTTTGCAGACCACAGGTACCGGGGAAGGCTCCGACAAGCTTGCCCTGAACTCACATTTGCTTTGGTCATGCTTCCTGGGGACCAGAAATGGGAGAGTCTGTTTACATTTCAAGAAGAAACATGCACAGGTGGGAAATGTGAGCCAAGGGATCAGAATAAGTCCCTTTTGCCAGCTGTCAGCAGAGTCCTGTTTGCATTTGGCCTGGGTGGCCCTAGCAGCAGCCTGCCCCAGTGCACAATAGCGTTTTTGTGTTTTGGGGGAGTTTGGTAGCTGGACTCCAACTCGGGGCCTCACACTTGCCAGGCAGGTGCTGTGCTGCTGAGTTACATCCCCGGCCCCACAGTCGTATTTTGATGTCTCACTTGGGCGGCCAGAGAGCAGCTCTTCTGGCAGCCCTCCCACCCAGCAGGATGGGGAGTGATAGGTAGGTGCAATTCACGGTTGTCATGGCTTGAAGCCTGCTGTCTCCAGGGCCTGTGCTGGGAAGGCTGGCGCTGGGGCTCTGTATGTATGGGTGGGGACCCTGAGTCCTCACCACATGCCCGGCCCCTTTTCTTTCTCAGTCCAACCCAGTACTGAGCTAGGGAAGAGATTCCCTGTGCTCTGTCGTTCTTCCCAAAGCCTAGCCCTCTGGAAAAGATGCCCAACCTATGGGTCGTCATAGCTTGCTGTGACTGTCAGGTGTCTTCAGGCACAGTAGCAGCCATAGAAAAGAAGCATTCACTTAGCCTGCAAGCTGGGGTCAGCACCTTGAGCCTGTGTAAGGCTTTCTGTTGCCTACTGACTCTGTGTACTGGGTGGCCTTCCTCTCCTGTCCCCAACTTCGCCTACGTGCGAGACATGTGCTCCTTGGTAAGAGAGGTGGAACCCAGCACCTCTGCCCTCCAGAGCCACCTGTGAACAGTTTTCCTTCCTGACTGCAAGTAAGCACGTGTTGTCCTTTGTCTCCCCCCATCCACCCCGTCCCCTTTCTCAGGGAGAACATTCTGAAGACAGCCAAGGCCTTGGTGGAAGACACAAAGCTGCTCGTGTCCGGGGCTGCGTCCACTCCAGACAAGCTGGCCCAAGCTGCCCAGTCCTCGGCAGCCACCATCACACAGCTGGCCGAGGTGGTCAAGCTGGGGGCGGCCAGTCTGGGCTCCGATGACCCCGAGACCCAGGTAGGGGCAGCTCACAGCAAATTCTCTTCTCATCCCACATAGGCCAGGCACCTGGCTTTAGAAGAGGGCTTGGAGGACAAAGAATTTTTTTCTTCTCTCTGTTTTTATGGAGTATAATTGAAAAAAATCATATATTTAAGATGTGTAACATTACATTCTGAGATACATATACATTGTGAAATGATTACTACAGTCAAGCTGATTAGTGTATCCCTCACCTCACATACTTAAAGGAAGTCATAATTTCTTCCACCTCAAAACATTTTAGGATAGCACAGTCAAAAAGGAAACAAAAACATGCTCAGTATCTCACTCCCAGACATGAAAATACTATTCTAGTGAATACCATTCTAAATAGCTTCTTCCTGTCTCTATCCATGAATGCATTTTTGAAAATAAACACTTGGCAATGCCATACATACTGTTTTACAACCTGCTGTTTTACTTAACAGAATATAGTGGATATCTTTTCACTCCGTGAATTTCCTTTCAAAATCACCAGCCCTTAGTGATATTATTAATAACTTTTTTCTATACCTCGTTACCCTAACCTACAGTCCCCTCCCTTTTCCTCTTCTTCCCTTCCTCTTGTATAGCAATTGTCTCCCTTGTACTTTCGTGTCATCCTTTTTGGTTCCATGTATTAGGGAAAACATGATATTTGTCTTTGAGTCTGGCTTATATCACTTAACCCAGTGATCTCCAGTTTCATCATTTTCCTGCCAGTGGCACAAGTTTGGTCTTTACAGCTGAATAATATCCCACTGTGTATATATTGCCATAATTTTTCTATCTGTTCTTCTTTTGATGGGTACCTAGGCTGGTTCCATATCTATTGTGCCGCAGTAAATGTGGGTATGCAGGTGTCCCTCCCTGTAGAATGCTGATTTAATTCCTTCAGGTATATACCAAGGAGTGGTGTGGCTGGGTCTGTGGTAGTTATAGCTTTAGTTTTTTAGGAGCCTCTACACTGATTTTCACAGTGGCCGTACTAATTTATATTCCCACCCACAGAGCAGAAGGGTTCCTTTTTCTCTGCATCTTTTTTTTCTTTTGATTTGCTTTGTTTTGTTTTGAGATAGGGTCTTTCTATGTAGTTCAAGGTGAACTTGAACTCACTGTGTAGCCCACACTGGCCTCAAACTCAAGGCAGTCTTTCTGCGTCAGCCTCACAAGTGCCTGGCCTGAATTGATTTTTGTACAAGGTGAAAGATAGGGGTCTAATTTCAGTCTTTTATAAGTGGGTGTCCAGTTTTCCCAGCACCATTTGTTAAAGAGGCCGTCTCTTCTCCAACCTATGTTTTTTGCTCCTTTGTTAAGGATCAGATGGCTGTAGTTGCGTAGGTTTGTTTGTGTGTTATATTCTGTTCATTTCCTGGTCCATTTTTTGTGCCGGTACAGTGCCGCTTTTGTTGCTATGGCTCATGGTATAATTTGAAATTTTGTGTTGTGTTGCCTCCAGCCTTGCTCTTTCGATGTTGGCTATTCTGGATCTTTTGTGTTTCCATATGAAGTTTAGGTTTGTTTTTCTAATTCTGTGAAGGGCATAATTAAAAGTTTGATAGGGATTGCATTGTGTCTGTAAATCACTTTTGGTAATTTGGCCATTTTAACAATGCAGTGGTATCTTGGTTCATGAGGCTTTTGTTTGGGAACAATGTGATTTGCAAATAGAAGTATTCGGCAAAATTTTGCTTTTGTTTGAAAAACCTGCATTGGGTGACAAAGCCGACCGCAGCCATCTTTTCCAGAATGGTGGAATGAATTAAGTTTGTGGACCAAGGTGCCACTATATTAATTTGGCCCATCTGTGAATATGAGAGGTCTTCCCAGGGTCATCAGAAAATAGATGTGCCCCTTTCCTGGAGTGCAGAACTTAAACCCCTCTGTTCCTGCTCTTCCTGGCACCACTCAGTGGCAGTCTCTCCGGTTCTCACTGCCTACCTTGTACCCAGTCACCCCATCTGTGTGTACAGAATCAGTGCCTGCCTGGGTGGAAGACCAGCCCCATTCTTTCCTGCTGTCCTCCAGGGCAGAGAGCCTCACAAGGAAACCTTCCCGTGTCCCCACTTATCCCTTCTGCTGGATTTCTTGAAAACCTCGCTGCGGAATTCTAGGCCATTGTAGAAATCCCTGCCTATAGTTGTGTGTTTACCCCATGGAGAAGGCACAAGCTGGAACCACATAGCAAGCTCTCTCTCCTCACCCCACACAGCTGAGAAGTGACTCATCCAGGAGGATTTAAGTCTTTTAATATAAAGAAATGTGTCAGATTATTAATTTTTATCAAGCACCAAAGTAGAATCAAAAAATGAGCTCCTGTGTACCCACCGCTTGGCCTCCGTGACTTCCCTTTACTTCAGTCTCTCCCCTCCCCCGCCGGTATTTGGTGGTTTGTTAGAAAAAGAGTGAGACTGGCCCAAGCATCTCTGTAACATTTGCCGTGGATGCCATGTGGTGCAGCAGGGCATCTTGCTCAAAATGAAACTTTGTACTCATTGCCTAGAGACTAGAAACTTCCTCTTCCCCTGCCCTTCTCTCTGGCAACCACTGTTCTGTTCTGTTTCTGTGAGTTGGCTGTTTTAGACACCTCATGTGCAAGGGATTGTGTATTGTTTGTCCTTCTGTGACTTAATCACTTAGCATAATGAGCTCTAGGGTCATCCGTCTTACTCCAGAATTTCATGGGTCGATTTTTTGGGGGTTTTTTTTTCTGCCATACTAGTGAATTAAACCCAGGGCCTTTGTACTAGCCTACATCTCCAGGGCTGCTATGGAGCCCTTGCAGCCAGGTGCAAGGTTAGGGTTTTATTCTCTTTGTCTTGGGGCACAGTTTGGTAGAGCCTGCAGTTGCCACCTAGGAGGCTTGAAAGAAGCTATGTTTAGATCCAAGTTCTCCATCCTGGGTCAATGTCAGCATCCCCTGGAGCAACTTCAGGTCCAAGTTCCTGCATCCCAATCTCCAAGGGTGCCCAATGCAGCCACTAGTGGAGGGACGTGCCTTTTTCTTGTCCCCCTTTCCCCAGCCTGCCCTATACTACATGCCCATGGGGTATCAGTAGGTCAGTACGTCCTCACCTGGGTGCTATGTTTCCCTTTCAGGTGGTGTTGATCAACGCCATCAAAGATGTGGCCAAGGCCCTCTCCGATCTCATTGGTGCTACCAAAGGAGCTGCCAGCAAACCAGCCGATGACCCTTCCATGTACCAGCTCAAGGGGGCTGCCAAGGTAGGGTGGAGCCATGGGAGGGGTGAAGGAACCCCCAGAGAAAGGGTTAGGAGAACCCACATCTGAGCACCCCTCTCACAGATAAGAGAGGTGTCCTTGCCTGTGGCACTAAAGTAAAAGGCCTACGGACAGGACCTCAAGCAGTGTACTACGTGTTTCTCTTCTTGCACAGGTGATGGTGACAAATGTCACCTCTCTCCTCAAGACTGTGAAGGCAGTGGAGGATGAGGCCACCCGGGGCACAAGAGCACTTGAGGCCACCATTGAGTACATAAAGCAGGAGCTCACGGTAAGAAGCCAGTAGTCACCTGCCTATGCAGCAGGGGCTGCCCCAATATTCCTTACATAAAGAGGTTCTACCTAAACTCCTGAACCTAGGGAGGCTCATGCACCAGCCTTCCATTAGTGTGTGTAATTGCTCATCACAGGTGTCACTGAGTTTGTCTAGGATCTACTGGTAATTGTAATTAAGGAACTGATCACTTAGAACAATCCAGGTTTCATTCCATTAAAATTACCACATTCAAAAAAGGGGGGGATTTAGCTCAGTGGTTCCGCCGCCTGCTTTGCAAGCATCAGGTCCCAAGTTCCATCCCCAGTACCAAAAAATAAATAAAAATAAAATCACTGCCTGAACCGAAGCATTACAGAAGGTTCTTGGCCACAGGGAAAGTCACCATGGCCACTTATGTGCACCTTGTGTTCTCACCAAGGATTCTACATGGAGCCTCTCTCAATTCGCATTGCTAGTGATAGCCACTTACACTGCTGCACATGTGAGGAATTGAAGCCTTAGGCCAAAATGCCTTGAGGTGAGGCTCTTCCCTTTGAAACCCTGCTCCCATGGGTTCATCTGGCCCCTGTAGACATCGTCCTTGTTCCTTTTTGCTTTGTGCCGTCGCTGTAGGGTGAGGATACCTGGAGTTACTATGACAGGAACGTCACCTGTCTTCTGCAGCGCCATGAGGTTGTGCATCAACTCTTTCTAACACCTACAAATAGAAACACACTGGCAATGAATGGTTTTACTGTGAGATTTCTTTTTAATAGGAAGTCTAATAGCAGATGAACCTGTTTTTAGGGGGATAGGAGGATCAAGGAAGTTGCCTCTACTGCTGGTTGTTGTGCACCTTGGGAAGGTGACCTTGATTACCAGTGGAAATGAGCATTTATGTTGGGTTTTATGAAGAGGGCTCGGGTTCTTCTGTCCTCACTTTAATGGATCTAGCCTTGATTGATAGGCTTAGCTCATATTTTGAAGAAGAATCTAAACACTACAGGAGTAAGTAACTCAAAAGCTGGTGCTCTCACGTGACTGCCTAGGCTAGGTGTTTCCTACCTAGTCCGGACCCAGGTGCAGACAGGTGTGACTGTGCCTCATGGTGGCAATGGAATGGATTTGGAAGTAAGTTGGAGCTATGCTGGGAAATTAGAGTCACTTGGTCTTTCTGAGTCTAGCAGTGTGATACTGGGTTCAGCCAGATTGTGGTTCCTTAAAGCCCACGGGGCATGTGGAGACCTGGTCTTGTAGCCCTCTTTCCACTGCAGTGTTCAAGAGCAGATGTGAGGTTTGCGATCCCGGGATGCTGGATTGCAGCTGCCCATTTTCAGAAATGGTGATGTGTAACACCAGTGGCACCTGGTAGGAATGCTGTCTGGGTCCTGCTTTCTCCTCTGGAGTCTTCCCTGCTGAAACATGGCTGCTTAGGGGTAAAGACAGGCAGACCCCACCTGGGATGGAGTCTTCCTGTGCAGGGACAGACACTCATTGGACACATAGCCCTGGCACCAGACACTGGTGTTTAAGAGACAAGATCAAATGGGTCTGACCAGAAACAGCTTAACTTGGTTGACAGGTGAAAACAAAGTGGGCTATTGACTTACCGTGGTTAATTTATTTCAGCTTCTCCAGAGGTGTGTGCATGTGTTTAAATAATTCAGTGTCACCGTGGTGCATTTGACATGAATACTTCTGCACAATTATGCAGTTATATTTGTAACACAGGCTGAGAATAGTAGGAGCTGATGCTTCATTTCCCCCAACCCCACACCCACTTAAAGAGAAGCGGGAGCCTACTGATACATCCAGCTCAGTCCTGCCCCCAGAAGCAGTATCAGGACTGGGTTTCCGAAAATTGCTGCACCACCAGCGGAAATAGGGGAAGAAAAGTGGAAAGCCACACGACCATCCTCAGAAAGGGGAGTGTCAGTGTCTGTCCTGTGAGTGACAGGTATCATTGTGAGAGGCTTGTGCACACTACAATTCTGAAAGGAAGAACGGCATCACTCTTCTCAAATTAAATTTCTTATTTCCTGCCACTTGGCAATGTCTTCAGGTTGCTGGCTTGGTTTTCAGACAGAAACAAGCCTGGCTGGAGTTGGCTGAGTTACTTCTTGTACTTTTGAATTTTTTTTCACCTCTTCCCATTTCTGACTTCCAGGTGTTCCAGTCAAAAGAGGTACCTGAAAAGACATCATCACCTGAAGAATCGATAAGGATGACAAAAGGTATCACCATGGCAACAGCCAAAGCCGTGGCAGCTGGCAACTCGTGCAGACAGGAGGACGTGATTGCTACTGCCAATCTGAGCCGGAAGGCTGTGTCGGATATGTTGACAGCTTGCAAGGTAAAGGGCTCAGTGTTGTTTTAGATGTGTAGATAGATGGTTCTCTGTTATGACTGAGCCGTTTCCTGTTATTTGGAGAAGAGGAGGGGCAGGAATAGGTAGCAGGGAGCAGCTCCATACTTTATAGTAGACAGAGTGGCATAGGCATCCACCTGGGGAAACACCCCTCAGATAGTTCTGTGCCCTCCACTGTCCAGTTCTGAAGCAGGCAGGGAGCCCTCCGCCAAGGCTAATGGAGGGTCCCTCTGGCGGCAGCAAAGGAGACTCGGTGCTCCACGTACGCACCATGTCCCCTCCCCCAGCACTCTGCTGCCTCCTGGCTCAGGCATTTTGTGCCAAGAGAGGCGTTGCTCTCGCTGGGTGAGGAAGTGAGTTAGAAGAGTGCAGGCACTCATGAACCACGTCTTGCTCTCCATGCGGGACATCCCTGAGAAACCTTCTGATGCTCAGGGGACAAGGGCAGCTGCTCTGAGCCTGCACTTGTGAGGAGGCCCTGGAGATCTGTACTGCACCGTAATTGTTTATCCTTGGAGAGAGTGAGCCCCGAAAACCCCGCGTCACCCTGCATCCCACTGAGCACCCTGACCCCAGCCCTTCACTCTTCTGAGAACAGTGTTGCCCCAGGGAGTCTGACTGCTGCTCAGCAATCAGTGGATGATGCCCCTGCCTGTCAAGGGAGAGGGGAAAGATTAACTACTGGGGTGTGAAGCAGGAGGCATTCCTGGTGGTGAAGAGTTCTGTTGGTGTCACTGCTGCAGGGCCAAGTGCTGATGGCTTCTTAGAAACCCCTCAGAAGGGGTGCATGGTTCAGAAGTACTGCGGGGCTACAAGGACCTGACCTCAGGAGACACCATCACAGCTGTGGGTCTCCTAGGAATGGTGGAGCATGGAAGTGGGTAGGCAGTTTTCGTGAAGGACTAGTCCAGGCAGTTTGGACTCTTATCTGGAAGCCACGGGCATTTGCCATTTCCATTTACTCAGTGGATTCCGCCCAACAGAAGTGATAGCTCTCAAAGGATTACACACCCAGAGAGTTGGATTTCCCTGGCAAGGTGTGGCCCAAAGCATCATGGTGCCACTTAGACAGCCTCATAGTATCGAAGGGGGCTTTGTACTTTGTTTTCTCGTTTGACGCTAGACAAGGGCAACAGTAATTGCTCCAATGTGTCGGATGGTGACACAGGCTCAGAGAGGTTAAGTGCCATGACCAAGGTCACACAGCTCTTTCCTAGTAGAACCAGAGCCAAAACCAGCTGTCTGACCCCATGGCTAGTCTGGTTCTGCTGCCCATAGCCTGTGATGCTTAAGGCTGCTGTGGCTGACGATTGGCAGGCACTTTTGCCCCCACATCACTGACATGAAATGAGAAATAGAAAAAGGCCATGCTCAAGGCAGAAATGGAATGCAGCTCAGATAGTTAAGTTTCTCTTGCACAGATTTCCCTGTTTCCGGGGAGGTGGTCAGGTAGGAGAGTGTGGATGCTTCTGCCTAGCCTCGGCTCCTTGGACTGAGACCGTCTTGGCTCTACAAAACAGCACAGTAGTCAGAGCTGTGCAGCTTGTACGTTTGTATCACACACCAAAAGTAAGACTCGGCAGCAAGTGTCACTCCTGAGCCCTGAGCCACCTGTCAGGGGAGTTCTTACTGCAGACCTAGGAACATCGACAATTCCTTTGGTCTCCTGCATCCCTTGGCCCTTGGTGGACAGGAAATGAGGCAGCTTGCCAGGAAGAGGTTCGTGCAGTAAGGCGCATATAGGAACTCAGGCTGCTAAGTGGTAGATCAGGAAGAAAGTCTTACATATCACACGGAAGAGCCACATTTCCCTGTTTAAGCACAACGTTCACACTGAGTGGGGCAGCCAGGACAAAGGCAGAGGGGCAGCAAGACCAATGCGGGCTCTCTTATTCAAGTGGGAGGATCACACTAATCCCCTGGGCTTACCCAGTCCCCAAGTGAATGTCCCTGTGTTCTTACTACCCATGTGCATGTTTATATTAGATACAGTTTTCTATCTGCCAGTACAGTGATGTGTCATTGCTGTTTCTGTCTTGCTGTGAATCATTACCACTGGCTTTTTAATGACAACCAAATACTCTGATGTGAGTATTGTCTTTCCCCTCTTAGGAGATATTCAGCTTGTCTGCATTTTTTATCATGAACTTTCCTATAATAAACATCTTTGAGTATATCTGGATTATTTCCTTAGGCTAGACTCCCAGCTGTGGAATCAGTGGGCCAATGATATGACTCTTTAATTATTGTCAGATTGTCCTCCCGAAGGTTCTGCCAAGTTACAGAGCCACCACCGCAGACAGAATCTCCTCACCCTCAACTCTCCCACAACCCTAATTGGGGGCCTTGCATATGACTACTAGAGGTGACGCTGAGGAACATAATGTCTGTGCCTTCCCATGGCAGTGTCCCCTCAGGTGGGGCCTGTGCCACACTGTTGGAGGCAGAAGTACAGGAATGAACCTGATGTGGCTGTGTCCAAGCACAGCTCTGGGCTCCTGGTTTCTGCCCCTGAGGCTCCTTAGCCTCCGGTGAGTCAAACCTGGCTCCTAAATGACAGATGCTGGCCACTGTCTGCAGGGTGGGGACAGAGCAGGAGAGGATTCACAAGTGTCCCACCTGCACCCCAGCCCTAGGGAGAGCAGCCTGCATAGAGGATCGTGGGACTGGTTGGTATTCCCCTTCAGCCTGACCTTTTATTCTGATGTCTGATTTCCATTTGTCTTGATCTGTGGCTTACTTGTAGTTGTATATTTTGTGTATTTCTGAAGGCCTCCCCACCCAATTCTTTCCAGAGTAAAGCTATAGGAGAAAGAATGGCCAAGGGGGCAAGGTTACCATTTTTTGCAAATAAAAGACAAATTATTGCATACTTGTACTGAAAAGATTTTTACTGTTGTTCTGAAATTCTGGTTTAACTGGTTATATTTTATCCAAAATTCCAATCTAACTGGATGTTTTATCTGACAACCCTATGAATCATCATGCCATTTGAAGTGGTACATCATGCACAGCTGGAGGTGGCAGGTGACGAGTGCAAGAAAAGGAGTGACATGTTGTTGGCCATGTCCTCTGGTTTGCCTCTCTCAGCATTTGTGTAGAGTGGGATGAGTTATTTACAGTGCCTGAGAAGCACCCTGGTTGCTGAGTGCTCCCTGTGACTGAGCGAGGCAGAGGTGGTCACTGTGTCCTGCTGGAAACGGATTCCAAATGTTTCTGGATGCTTTGGTGCGTGTAGGATTCTTTAATTAAAAGAAGAAGAAGAAGAAAAATGGGAAATGGGAGAGAGAAGAATTGGACTCAAGTGTTTCTGTCAGTGTCAGCACATGTGTGAGAGAACCTCCTGGGGAGGTGGGCAGGGGTCCATCTGCACTGTGTCCGGCACTGTGGGTGGTGAGCTGCCCATCCAAGGCTCCTCCTGCTCTAAGACATCAACATCCCTTTCTCTCTCCAGCAAGCATCCTTCTACCCTGACGTCAGCGACGAGGTGCGAACTCGGGCCTTGCGGTATGGGACGGAGTGTACCCTGGGCTACCTGGACCTTCTGGAGCATGTCCTGGTGGTGAGGACGGCATGGGTTGGGGGCCTCGGGAGGAGCCGTGTCATGGTCCCCCGACCGGGGTGATTTAGTCACAGCCCCCACAGGCACCTCCTGTGAGGCTGGGTCTGGGCTGAGTGGAGAAGTCAAATCAGCCCCTAGAGCAGAAAGTACAGTGTGCAATTAGCAGCAGCTACCACAGAATCCAGGAGAGCCAGGAACTGTCCGGCACCAAAAAGGCGGGACTAGCATGGAAAAGGAGGAGGTAGAGAGAGGAACGAAGGTTTGGAGGGTTGGCACCACTCCTGAAAAGTAGAAGGACTCTTGTCCCAGAGACCTAGCTCCTCCTATGAGGACATGCTAGGGAGGACAGTTCCTGGTGCCTCAAGTGGCTCTGGCCTCTCATTACTGCCTCCCATCCTGGAATGAATACCTTAGATCGTGGTGACAGTGGCTGCTCAGGCCAGCGTGCCCAGTGTGGAACTGGATTCAGAAGGCGGAACTGGAAGGTGCCAGACCTGGGGTGGCCTGACTCCTTGCACAGGGTGCATCTTTAGAACCTTATAAGGTCCAGGGAAGGCTCTGAGAATGTGTATTTCAAAGAGAATTGGTGTCTGTCCTGCCGCTGGTCTTCCACACCTAAAAAGGTCACATAGTGGATCCCCTTCCTGTCCACAATCTCCCTATCTGGAGGAGAGCCCAAGCCTTTTCTTGGCTGGGCATTCTCAGTTTTTCTCCTTTGTCCTGTACAACCACATGAGCCAGCCAGAGTGTTTGAAGACCCAAAGAAGTCTGTCCTTCAGTTGAGGTCGTGTTGCTATTCAGCAACAGGCCTGGGACCAAATCCCAATTATCTTTACTCCAACTCTGTGCCCATTCTGGCATTTCACTACCTTATCCTTAAAAAACAAGTTATCCCTGATGTTAACCATTTTAGGTCTTCTAAGGGTCTTGCTATTTTTGTTCGGCATCCTGCTAACTATGGTCAATACTGATGAAATCTTTTGGGAGAATAGCTCATCTGGGGTTCTGAGCTTTGTGTTCCCACTGTCTGAACCCCTGTTAGAAATCAAGGTAAAGCACATAGGCTGAGGAAAGAACATCTTGGCAGACACTCACAGACAAAGGGCCTCAGCGGTCAGATGAGGTAGGTGTGTCGTGATACAGTGAGAGTGTTTCGACCCAGGAATTCAGGGTAAAGAAAATAAACCCAGCAAGGTTTCCAAAAGGTGCCTCCTTCTTTATGAGGCAATATACAGTAGTCATCCCTTATCCTCCGAACATATATTCCAGGAGGGTCACAGATGGACAGATCTATATATCCTGTGTTTATTCCTGTGTATAATCGTCTGTGATAACGTTTAAGTTTAAATTACACATAGTAAGGAATCAACAACAAAACTAGTGAACAGTCAGTCATTACAAATATATTTAATAAGTGCATTTAGGGTTAAATGAGCGCTTCAGGAAAGCCAGGGCTCTGGGGCTGTTCATTCCAGGCATTTTCCGTTTACTTTTCAGATGATGGTTGACCTTGGGGGATGTGGGTAAGGGGTGACTACTGCGTGTTCTGAGTCCTTTAGAACCTGGTTATAGCGGAACATTGGATGGTGTCCAATGAAAGCAGGGTGGTTAGAATTCAAATCCTGGTCATGCCAAGTAAAATAGCTCATGGCCCCATTTCTACCTGGGCTTCAGTGTCCTCCGCTGTTCAGCAGGCTTGTGTTGACGATTATATGAGCTTCCCAGGAAACTCAGGACTCGGCTGAGAGGTCTGCTGAGTGCCTTCCAAGGTCTCCTACCTGGAAGAGGCTGTTTCCAGGCTCGCAGAAGTGATAGCCTCTGCTTCCTAAGTGCGAGCTCCCTCCTTCACTCCGTCTCTTCTCTTCGTTTGCTCTCGTGTGCCTTTGTTTGTTTTGTTCAAGGCAGGGAAGGAAGCGGTGCAGGGGCCCCTTCTTTCTGACTCCTCTCTCTTCCCATCTTCCCATGATCCCAGTCATACCTAGGCAGGTTCATTACTAATGTGATGGTTGCTCCACCTTTGCCCTGGGTGAGTCACCTCACAAGAGTGTCGCTGCATGGGAGCCCACCTCCCAGCTTCGTTTCTGCCAGAGCTGTACACACATAGGAGAGGACAGGCAGCCTTGGAGATGGCCAGTGGAGTGGTGCGATCCCTATTCACGCTCCAGAATAAAAGGCAGCTGATTTGGGGGAGAAGGGCTGCTTCTCTCTTAAGAACTTTTTCCCATTGGAGAAGAAAACAGCACCCTGACAGCATCCCCTCCCTGACCTCAGGCCGACTTCACACACTACCCCTTGTTGGGCAAGCAGGTGAGACGAGGCTTCTCAGTGTATTTGGGGAGCATCTCTCCAAGGGGCTGGCAGATGGCTGTCCACTGGGACCGAAGGGTCCAGAGTCTCCCAACATTAAAGAAGGTCCAGGAACTCTACCCCGGCTGCACAGTCAGAGGGCCTTGCTTAAGGGCTGCCTGAGCAGTTGAGGGGGTATCTTGGGGCCTGGAGATTAGGAGGGAAGAAGGGAGACCACTCCTTTCTTTCCCCAGGCCCTGGTAAGAACGCCCTGTACTTTATGGCTGCGTGTGCTTCTCCTGTGGCTGTTCAGTTGTGTTCTGTCATGGATTCTTCCTATATCCACTCTAGTGCGGGACTCAAACCTTGTGTGTCACCGACTTGGGTACTGACGTATCTGCTGAAGGTGACCATCTTCATTTTTCATCGTTGTGTACAGGTATTGTCCTTTGCACTCCATGCTTCCAGTAGACACAGGAATGTTGTGTTTCTCCCAGACTGTTCGGAGGATTTTGGAAGCTAGGGCTAAAATGAAATTATTAGTATGGAGAAGAGCCAAATGATGGTAAAAACTAATTTTATAAAATAAAAAGTCCATCATCTCAACTTTTGCAATAAAATTTTGTTTTTTGTACCTTAAGGGCGACAGGTGCTGATGGCTGTGACCATCAAGTGAAATAGCGTTGTATGTTTACTGGTTCATGGATATATTTTTATTCCCTTTGGCAAGGGAGACATATCTTTGAAGGTTATTTTCTAATTTAAAAATATAAGAAAGAAAGAAGCCTCTTTCCAGGAAATTATCATAATTCCACAAAAAACTTCAAGTTCCTAACTAAAAATTACAGAACCACTGTGAGAGCTCTATCGCTTAAGGTGTAAGCCTTTATCAGCATCCAAGTTCTGCTGCTGAAAGTAAGTTCTTCACACTTCATATTGTTCGTCCTGACTCCCTCGACAGAGCAGACTTTGAAAAGATCTGGGCTGGAAGGAGGCTAAGAGCGAGAAGGATTGTGACACATGAGGGGCCTGCAAGCCACAAGTCTGAAGAGGCCAGGCGCCAGGAGGCACAGAAAATGAGAACACACCCAGCATGGAAACTCGTCTGAGTTTTCGGAGGGAGTGCTACCGGACAGACTCTGAAAGGCAGATTGCTTTTTTAAAGACATCAGAATTTTGTTCAAGTTCTCTTTAGGGTAGAAGAAAGGATATTAAGGTTAAATATTTACAGGTGATAGGAAAAAGCAATTAAAAATAAAACTAGACCCACACACACACCCTACCCCTCGGTCTTTGCTGAAAGATCACGTATGGCCAAATGACTGTGGTATCTCTCTTGTGAAGCAAATCAGTCTAACCTAGAATTGTAGCGGGTCTTAGGGGAGCCCTCCTGCGATGTATGAAAAATTGATCTTTGAGTGTAGCAACTCAAAGAGAATAGGTGGACCTTGAAAGCGGAACACAGGCCAGGTAATCATCCAGTTTTTACAAAAGGGGAAAGAAAAAGCTCTCAGGAATCAAGGTTTAAAGTATCCACTCATCTGGAGAACTAAGTTGATTCTAAGGTATACAAGGAAGATCCTGGGTCTTCTGTAGTGGGTCCCTTGTCTTAAATGTAGGACATAAAAATGTGGATTACCTTATGCTGTTTTAGCCTTGTTCAGATAAAAGACCTTAGAACCAGGGTCTTCATCTTGTCTGGGTACTATGTTCCAGTAGCACTTTGAAAAAGGCTTAAAGATATAGAAAATAATATCAACATCCATGCACCCACATTTGTAACCAACTTTGCTGATTAACCTATTATGTTTGCTTTAGGCCCTTAATTTTAGAGAAATATTAATTTTGGCTCTTTCCCAATCCTGATTTCTTTTTCCCCTCTATGTAGGCACAAATAAGTACATGATTTTAACATTCTTGAACTTTTTGGATCTTGAACTTTATGGACCCCTTTTAGCTGAAAGCCCTGGGCCGTTTGCTGCCACCTCCCACCTTCACCAAAGAAACGTGAGCACAGACAGAATGGTCCTTGAACTGAAGGGGGGCCATAGACCCAGAAGTTCACTGGGAACCTTTTGGAAAATGGATTCCAAATCTAGATCCCTGTCTGAGATGTCCTGCTTTTGAAGAATCCATTCACCTCTCCACAACCCAGGATTTCACATAGGCAGGCCCACTTTCCTGTTGCCCTGGGACCTGCTCAATGAAGCTTTGGGGACACCCAATGGAAGGGTGTTAGCCACCTGCATTTACTGTATAATGCAATATTAATTCTTGCAGGGCAGGAAAGAGCTACCTTGCCTTACACTTCTGCATTTCCTCAAAAACTATGAGATCTCTGACAGGGTTAAAATTCACTTCTGTTAGCAGAACTGAATGAGGATCTGTCTGTTTGCCTGCTATTAGGAATTGTGTTGAATTGAGGTGGAATAAAAATAGAACTCCTTTCCTCCTACCTTAGGTAATGTAGGGGTAGTTTAATTTAGAGGGCTAGGTGTTCACAGAAGTGGTACTTTCTCTGCCTCAAGGGCTCTTCTGTTAAAGACAGAAGTCTAATCATTCTACCGTGATAATTTAAGTGACTCTCCCACCACACCTGTAAATTTTTCCAGCTCTAATGAGGCATAACTAATATACAGTAAACGGCGCTCATTGAAAGTGTATGACTTGAGTACTAACAGGAGTGCATACGCCTGTGACAGCATCACCACAATCAAATTATGAATAGATTTATCAACCCTCAAGATTTTGAGGCAGCCACTGACCTGCTTCTTATGAATATGCCTTTGTTTGTAATTTGTGGACTTTTCTATCTATGGAATCTTAGATCGTGTGCTTTTGTCTGAACTCTGTCAGTCCCATCCACACTGCTATGTGTAATGAGTGACTTGTCCCCTTGATTGCTACGTAATATCCCTTTGTATGGGTGCGTCCTAATGTGTTTACCATTCACCTGCTGATGAACACTTGGGCTGTTTTCAAGTTTGATTATTACAAATAAAATTTTGAAGAGCGCTCATATACAAGTTTTCTACTGGGATGTATTCATTTCTCCTGGACAAATACCTAGAAGTGTTAGTGTCATGAAGGGTTGGTATATGTTTAACTCTTTGAGAAAACTACGAAACGCTTTTCCATCGTGGTTTTACTGTTACACACTTCTTGCAGCACTGGGTGAGGATACCATTTGCTCTACATCTTTGTCTCCACTTTCAGAGTCAGGTGTTTTAGTTTTAACCATCCTAATGAGTGTGCAGCAATATCTCATTATTTTAATTTACAGTATTGATTATCTTTTTATGTACTTGTTTCCCTTCTGTATATCTCATTTGGTACAGAGTGTGCTGAGGTCTTCTTCCTCTCTGGGGGTTTTCTGTTTCATTGAGCTTTTAGAATACGTTCTGCCATTACGGTTTGGCTCTGGAATCTACCGCAAAAGATTCGTGTGTTCAGAGGTTGGACGTTTTGGAAGGTCATCGGATCATGGGAGTGCTGTACTCATCAGTTGGTTCATCACCGATGAATCCATAGTTGAATGTGCTGTTATGGGGCCTGGTTGGAGAGGCAGGTCACAGGAACCATGACGAGCTTTCCTCGGCCCTGGCTCTCCCACCGTACCACTTCTCCCATACTGCGCACCGACCTCCCGTCTTCCACGTTGTGGGGTGGGTATTAGGTATCAGCGGTGAGAAAGTGCCTAAGACTCCTGGGTACAAGTTCTTTTCAGATATGTGCTCTCTCGGGGTGTGGCTTATCTTTTCCTTTTAATAACAGTGTCTTGCAGGGGCAAGGGAGGCAAATGTGTAGCACTGAAATGAAAATAAGAAAATGACAGCACTGCAGAGTTGAGGGGGCAAATGTGCGGATAGAACATGGATAAATATGAAAGTAAAATCAAAATATATCTCTTATACCTCAAGTAATGAGTCTTTAGAATGAACTGATAGAAAACATTGAAGATGAGCTGAATTTTGTTGTTTGCATAAGTCATCCAGTTATTTTTAGAACTGTATCCACTTCCCGGGCTCTTCTTTTGAATGCCGTATTCTCTGTCTTTAAATGTCACCATTGAAATATACTTTACATACAATAAAATCCATCCATCCAAAGTGTACCATTCACTGGTGTTTAGTATACCCACAGGCTTCTGTAAGGGGTATCGTAATTGGTTATGAGAGCGTTTTCATTACCCATAAAGAAAGTTCACCCCTATTAGCAGTCACGCTCCATTAACCCCACTCCACTCTTACACCTGGGCAGCGACCTCTGCCTCTGCAGATTTGCCTGTTCTGGACTTTTCATGTAAATAGAGCCATGCAGTTTGGTCATTTGTGACTGATTTTTTTTTTCCACTTAGCATAATGGTTTTTAAATCTATTCATGTTATATCAGGTACTAAAACATCATTCTTTTTTTATAGCTAAATGGCACCTCATTTTATGGATAATGATAACTATTGACAGTCAAAAGCTTTTATATATAATGTTAATGAAGTCCAATTTATTGATTTATTTCTTCTGTAGGTTTTTTGGTGGGGGGGCAGGTGCCGGAGTTCGAACTCAGGTCCTTATGCTTGCAAGGCAGGCAGCAGCACCACTGAGCTAAATCCCTAGCCCTATAGTTTTTTTTTTTTCAGCCATCTGTTGAGAATCTTTACCAATCTAGTATTACTAAAATTGTTTTCTTGATTTCTTTTATATAGTTTTAATTCTAATATTTACATTATAGTGTATTACTGGTTAATTTATATGTATGATGAGGAAAAAAGGGAAAGGTTCATTTTCTTACCTACAGCTATCCAGTTAATCCAGCACTGTTTGTTGAATAAGACATCTATCCTCCCTGAACTCAAGGTGCCTTAGCACCTTCATTGAAAATTAGTTTATCATATATGTAAATCTGCTAAGGAGCTCTTTCTTTGTTCCCTTTATCCATATGTCTATACACCAATGTCATGTTTCATTTATTGTATCTTTATATATCTTGAAATTAGGTAGTTCTTTTTCAAAATACTATCAGCCATTCCAGGTCCTTTCTACTTGTTATGCATTTTAGGATAATCTTTATCAATTTTTTTTTAAACCAGTTGGGAATTTGTTTGGGATTGTGTCGAACTGATAGATTAATTTGGGAGAAGGAACGTCTTAATTTGAGTCTTGTGACCCACAAACCCAGTATATCTCTCCCCTTTTTTTTTTTTTTTGGTCTTTAATATTTCTCAGCATTGTAGAGAAATGTTGTGGAGTTTTTAGCGTTCAAGTCTTATATTTCTATTGTTATATTTAACCTAGCTGTTTAATGATTTTTAGGCCTTTATAAATGGCACTACTTTTTCACGTTTTCATTTCCTGCTTTTCATTACTCGTGTATGGAAATGTAATAGGTGTGCATATGATGACCTTATAGCCCGTGATGTTATTAAACTCATTAGTCTGAGAAGTTTGATTTTTTACGTACAAATCCCTTTGAATTTTCTCTGCAGATGTTCATGTCGCCTTCAGGCAAAAATGCTTTATTTTTCCCTTCCCCTGCATATCATTTCTTTTTCTTGCCTCTTTTGCACTGGCCAGGCATTCTAGTGCAGTGTTGATAGATGTGTGTGAATAAAATTCTTCTTATTCTGTTTGTTTGTTTGTTTGGTACTAAGGATCAAACTCAGGACCAGGACCTTTTGCTTGTGAAGCCGGCATTGCAACCTCTGAGCTAAATCCCTGGTCCTCCTTGTTCTTGATCTGAGGGGAAGAAAACATTTAGTCCGTCACTATTAAATTCTAGCGCTGCCACCTTCTGTTAGCCACTGCAGAGAAGCCATTTAACGATGCCCCTGGACTTCTTAGCCACTCACACCCAGGGCTGTAACCATTCTCCACCTGATGTCCTTACAGTACGCATTGTCTTAGCCAAAAATGATGCACATCTCTTACAGTTAAGTGGTGCAGATGCCACCACCTGAGTCTGGAACAGTGGTTCACGGGAAGAGCTATATATGAGAACCACCTGAGGAACGTGAAGAACCCTGATGCTCAGGCCATGCAGCAGGGGAATTCTATTACTGTCCCTTTGTATGTATTCATTTATAGAATCTCACCACAACTTTATAAGGAAAGGACTGTTGTACCCATTTATGACATAAACTGAGGCTAGGCTTACAGAGAGCCAGGACATAGAGTGCAGTGAGTCCAGAACCCACATGTCACCAATGGCCTGCCCACTGGCATGATAGAAAGTAAGAGGCATTTTCCTTGCTTCCCTCCACCTATCCATGGTTTTAGTGTTCTTCTGAAACGGGTCTTCAAAGTGCTGTCCTAGGGCAGCTAGTCTGTTTTTCACTTATTTGTTCATTTTTTCACTTTCCGGTCTGTACTGAGTTCCTAGAATCTGTAGCATTGTGTGTGTGTGTGTGTGTGTGTGTGTGTGTGTGTGTGTGTGTGTGTGTGTATCCCCTTTGAGTGAGAGAATGAGAGTAACAGAGCAAGTGGAATCATAGAACAGTAGCAAATATAGAATGAATTTAAATGATTACTAGAGGAAGGAAGGTGGGGACGGATGAATGTGAAGTAATCCTTGAAAACCATTGGCTGATTGTTTGCATTTGTGGCACAAATGTCATCTGTACCCTGGTCTGTCTAGGACTGCTCACAGTGAGACCCACTAACTCCTCCAACCCCAGTTTTGCTAAGCTTCTGTTAGAGTTATGGTGCAAAGGAATTAGGCCTGGTGTCCAAATGCCATCTTTTTCAGACTCCTCAGAAAGACTGTGCTACCTGCCCAGGTGGAGAAAGGTGTGGGGAACCAAGAAGGGAATTAGCCCTTCCTGAATACCTCCTGTGTCCCAGGCATCATGTGAGCCACTTTTCAGCTGTTTCTTTGTTTGATCTTTATGCAGCCCTAAGGGCAGGCACGATCCCAATTTTACAGATGAGAAACAGTGACAGGGGTCCAGTGATTATTCCCCAGTATCCAGCAAGGCCCAGTTTGAACACAGGCTTATCCACTTCTGAAGTCTGTGCTTTGTCCCTAAGTCAGAGTCAGACTGTGCAGAGACAGCAGTTGCACTTTTCTCCTGACTATCCTAGCGTGTCTGAAGATTCCCCTCATGAAGCACCAAAAAGAGTGCAGGAAGAGAGGTTCAAACTTAGGAAGGATTAGGATGGTGACATCAGGATTTAAATCCATGGCAAAAGAGGGTGTGAGGAGTTCTGTTCTTGGGTGAATTGGAGAAAAAGTGATCTGGTGTTATCCTTAAGAGGTTTTGGTTTTTGGTTTGGTTTGCTTTGGTTTTGGTATTGAGGGTGGAACCCAGAACCTTCTCATCGATCCTCTTTCCCAGCCATTTCTTATTTTGAGGCAGGGCCTTGCTAAGTCACTAAGTTGCCCCGGTTAGGCTCAAACCTATGAATGTCTTGCCTCAGTCTCCCAAAGTCCTGGGATTACAGATGGTGCTACCACACCTAGCATACAGGTTCTAATACCTTGTTTAATACTACAAGAAAACAAAAAGCAAAAAAAGAAAAGTCTTAAAAATGTTTGAGCTAAATCAGAAGAGGGCAAAAGAGGTGCCTCTTTCCAGGACAGCTTGTGGCTGATATCTTGGAAATGGATTGTTTGTTCGGCAACAAGCATCCTGATCACCAGCTTTTACTCACATGAAGACTTTGTCTGCAAGACCCCGCGAGTAACGTTTTTCCTCTGGTCCCAAATTTACTTAGTTTCAGGTACCAGTGGACCTTAGTCTGGGGCTTTTGTCTTCACTCACAATGTTCTTAATACTTGGGGTAATTTTCATGTGTGTGTATTTGTTTTATATACAAACAAAGTATGAATACAAGATAAGTAAGTACTGTCCTCTTTGGGAACTATCAGAAGGGACCCTACTTGCACCTGCAGTTCCCAGCTTCTCATGGTTCCCATGAGGATGCTGAAACCCAGTGAGTCCGAGAGTTCTCCCCCAAGATCCTGAAGTCACTCAGAGGCAGAGATGCAACTTAGAACCAGGGTGCCTGACTCTTAAGTCCGCCAGTAAAAGTGAAACCTGTCACAGTGGTTCCATCTTCCTCATGCATTTGACTTCTGCACCTATAGATCCTTCAGAAACCAACCCCAGAACTCAAGCATCAGCTGGCTGCTTTCTCCAAGCGAGTCGCCGGCGCCGTGACTGAGCTCATCCAGGCAGCAGAAGCCATGAAAGGTGGGTCGCACCCTCTCACTTCCACTTCCTTGTGCAGGGCTGGGATCTGAGGGAGGCTGAGTAGAGGAACAGCCCAGCCTGCACAGGCCTGCACCGGAAAATGCAGCCAGGACTGGAGTGAGGTGCTTTTTTACAGCTTTTTACAGTTGTAAAAATGAATATTGTCCCTGCTGTAAGTATTTTCTCCAGCCTTTGTACTAAGTACAGTGGTACCTCGGTTTCTAAATTTATTTGTTCCACAGCTTTAGAAGAGATGGTCATGTTGGCATTTGTGTGGGAAAAATAGTCCATCACCTGATGTAGATTTTGCAAACAAAAACATAATTTTGCCAACACGATCGTTCTTGAACCAAGGTGACATCCTATTTCTACTTAAATGGTGTAATCCATACAGAACTGCTCACTTCTCTTATGAGTCTTCCCATTTAGATTTACATGCATTTTCTCTCACCAAGATATTTATTCTCATTCAAATAACACCCTCATGATTAGAAACTGTGCCGAGTGTGCTGTGTGTACACCTCTTTGTGCCTACAAAGAAGCAGTCCCTTCACCAGGGCAGGTTTCCTGGCCAGTTTCCCTTCTCTTGATTTAGGGGTAGAGGGTAGAGGGTGCCCCCCTCCTGTGTTCCTGAAGGAGAAGAGCAGCCATGAGTCTCCTGAGGGTGCTACTTTTACTCATGAGCTTTAGGTTAGAAGGCAAGAGTGAGCCCAAGCTGTAGTCCCTGAGGTCTGGACTTACTGCTCTGGGAGGTAAGGTTGTGCACACAACTAACTTAGAAAACCAGCTTAGGTCTCCTCTTATTCCTGTATCAGATGGTGCTAGAGACAAGGTGCCCTGGGACAGTGTGGGCTAGGCTCCTGGGGCCTCCCTGAATGCACCTTCAGACATTGTAAGTAAGCCAGTATCCCGTACCGACCAGGAATGACCCTTTCTTTGGACTGATTTTAGGAACAGAGTGGGTGGATCCAGAAGACCCAACCGTCATTGCAGAAACTGAATTGCTGGGGGCTGCAGCATCCATTGAGGCTGCTGCTAAGAAGTTAGAGCAGCTGAAACCAAGAGCAAAACCAAAAGTGAGTGTTCGTTTAAAGTTGCTTCTCTGGTGTCAATCGGTCTCCCAGTGAGTGGCTGTGAAACAGAGCTAAGGGTGCTGCAGGGAGCCTGTCTCCTTCCCAGTGGTTAATCTAGCAGGCTGCAAACCTGCTCGGCCTGCCAGATACTTTTTACACAGTGTGGAGAAAAACTAGTGGGTGGATCTTTCAAGTTAACCACCCAAAACATAGCTCTTGAGTATCCAGCGGAAGAATCCAGGTGTTTGCGATCTTGATTTAGTTCCATTCTATAAAGCAGGTGGTGGATGCTTCCTGTCAAAAGTTCCTATTACTGGATATGAGACTGTCAGCCTGGAATTCTTTGGTTTATGCCTTTTACAGGGAAATCACAATGCTGGGTCTCTCCTTTTATTAGAATCACAGAAAGCAATAGGAACCTCAAACTGGGACCCAGTGGCAAACTTTTTCACTGAATACGGGAGACTATGGTTAGCTGGTGTGTTTTCTGTCTAGGTTTGTCATCTAGATAAATGTTTAAAAGTTACAGTCATGAGAGTGTGTTCTGAGAAATAGTCACTGAAAGGAAAGAGATGCTTTTAGATTGAGCCATCCAGATGAGAAGCGCTAACCTCCCACTCCGTCCACCATGGCCTTCTTCAGTACAAAACCAGAGGAGGCTTCTTTGTTTCACGTTGGCATTCACGCAAGTCCTCACTGTCTCCTGTAACTGACCTTCCTTCCAAGGACCCACATGCATTAAGAAATGAAATCTGGCTCTTTCCCTAAAAAAAAAAAAGTTGGACAACACCCCATTTAGGTGAACCTAAAATTCTATCTTGACTTGTAAGAGTGAAGGGTACAGTCTGAGCACTGAAATGTACCAGTCCACTCGACAACAGTGCCTAGGATGATGTCACATGTAAAACAGACACTGTGTAAGGACTCTGTTAAGGTTGGGAGGGTTAAAACCTGCCAGTCCCCAGAACTGGTCTACTAGCTGTTACCCCACTTTTGGTAAAGGTTTTTAAATTTTTCTCATCAAGATATAATTTAACGACTTATTTTAGGGTCCATGAGGGTTCTCTCTGCTAGCCTCTAACTATAGGTCCTTGAGTTACTTGCGTGATATTGTTCAGAATTTTTCCTGTAAACTTAAGAGCTAAGAATGCATGTAGGGACAAATCTGTTTTCTGAGGACCTCTTTGTTTCTGTGTTGGAAATCAACTTACTTATGAAAGAAAATCATACAAGAATCAACAGCTGGCCATCATTTAGAGGTCTGGTGCTAACGTTTCCTTTCCCTTCTCTGGTTTACCATACAAGGTTCCTTTCCAAGAGAGTGAAAGACCTGCATTGGTGTCCGGGACACTTTTACTCTGCTGGTGTTAATTTAACCTGATCCTTTCACTGTATTCTAAGAGCTCCTCTTCCAGGCCCTTTGTTTTACTGAGCTTTGTCTGTCTCAGAATCCCAATTTCCCTGGCCTGTCATTTATTAACTTCATGATTCTTGATTCCAAAACAAAGTTAGGAGAGTCCCTACCCCATAAGATTGTTATTGAAACAATTAAATTAGCTGATACAGTTAAAGCAGATAATATAAGAACACAATGTCTGGCAAACAGTACAACTCAGTAAATGGTAACTACATTACCGTTATTGCCTTCCTCATCACTAAAAATAGGCTTCTTCTGGGACCTTTTATCCTACCTTAGGGTCTTTTATCCTAAGAAAGTGTTCAAAATAAGAATTACTCCACAGGTGGGAAGGGGGACAATATCCAGTGCAAGGCATGTGCCATTCTTCCAGGTACTTTGCATGGGTTAGCTTGTCTAATCTCTGTAAAAAGTGCCTGAGGAGTCCAGAGGCCCCTTCCCTTGCCAGGTTCAGCTTCCGTGACTAAGCTGGAAGGTGTGCATGTGGGCTCAGCCCATGCCGTTCCTTGGGTGCATAGGTCCCTCGGCCTTTGTGGTTGCATGTGTCTTGGGAGCTATTAACCTGTCCCAAGGAGGAAATCCAAGATGAAAATGAGCCTGTGTGTGGGAGAGGGGTGCTCCTTGCAGTCTTGTTCATACTGATGAGAAGTTAGACGCGGATGCCTCCTTGAAGGAACGTAGGGCAGCTGTTAGGAGTGATGGCTGCTAGGACCATGTAGCATGAGGAAGATGCTCCTGGAGTGTTGAGGGCAGAAATGATACACATTTATAGGCTTGCAATTATGACTAAAAAATGCTTGCATATGAAGGTGATAAATGCAGAATGTACAATCAAGGAAAAGGATGAAACTTGGAAGATGGAGGAGTCTGTTTGAATTTTTTATACAACAGTAATAGCACTTCAAAAGTTAGTGATGACTGCAGAAGTAGGTGGATGAGGACTCCCGCTCTACTCTAGGATCATCCACCAACGTATTTACAGGAGAGCTGAGTGACCCTTCAGGGAAGGTCAGAGTTAACCTGACTGATGATTTGAGTCATTAGTTATGGGCACCAGCTTTAGATGACTCTTCGTGTTTATGTTAAGGAAGGTGCTTGGTACTTCTAGAACATTTTTCCAGTGGTCTGACGTCTCTCTCCTGATGGACCAGGAGCTCCTGGCACTTGAGTACTATCCATAGAACTGTTTCAGGACCAGGATGTAGCTCAGTGGTGTTGCACCTGCCTTGCAAGCACAAGGTCCTGAGTTCGATCCCCGGTACCAGGGGAGCTGGGGGGAAGAACTGTTCTGAAGAAGCCATCAACCCAAACCATGGTTTTTGTTTCTGTCTAGGAGGACCATCTACTGTAATAAAAATTCTGCATGAGATAAAATATCTACCTTACCTTTACAAAGGAATGTAGTGCTACAGTTTGAAAGATTGATAATCTCATTCTAGTACCAGTCAGTGTTTTGAGGTTGTTTCTCTTCATCCTCTCTGTAACCTTAAAAATACCCTCCCGGTACCATAAATAAATAATTGCAATTACATCCCTATCCCCACAACTCTGCACACCCCACTTCACAGGTGCACACATGCGCATGCCCATGAATGTCTTCCTTTCCAAACTGGAGGGCATAGTTGAGGAACAATTTGGGGGAGGGGTGATGATTTTGCTTAACCTGTTCTGCTCACATTGCTACATTCTCCAGTTTCCTTTGGTCAAGAAACAGTTCTTGAAGATAATTCTGGTATATTCCCACCCTGTGCCCTTCAAGTGTAACCATCTCCTCTTACCTAAATCTCTCAGAGATGAATGACAGGTAAATATTCACTGCTGAGTCCAGTGTTCACCTGGGGAAACGGTGTCAGGGTGAGATGAGACTGTCCGGGAGCTCCAGGGCATGTGTGTGCCACAGCATCGCTCGTGCCACCATTACCACACACGCAGACAGACCTGAGCCCCACAGACAGGCTGGGTGCCATGATGAGCACCCCCTGCAGCCATACTGTGCCTATTCTCAAGCCCGGTCAATCCTGGATGCCTTTTCTGCAGGCCTCTGTGTGATATGTTTGATATATTAGGTTGTTATTTAATCCAACTATATATCAAACATATTCCTACAGTGTCTTGCCCTGTCTCCGGGGGTTCCTAACAGAGTGTATAAGGCAACAGGAGAGAACATGTTAAACTCACAAGTAGATTTAGAAGATGGAGTGCTCATTGCCTTTCATTATGTTGTATTTCACTTCTTCCTGTAGCATTTGAGATGTGCATCAGTATTACTAGATTACTTGTTTATTATAAAAACAAATCATAATTATTGATGTTTCTTAAGAGCTTGAGGTATTTTGTGCAGCTTGTTTGTATGAAGTGAGGAATTCTTAAGAGTCATGCTTGATGAAGGCCGGCGATTTAGTTCAGTGGTGTCACACTGCCTGCCTCGCAGACACAAGGTCCCAAGTTCAATCACTGGTACTAAAAAAAAAAAAGAGAGAGAGAGAGAGAGAGAGAGAGTAATGCTTGATGGGAAAAATGGAAGATTTGAGCTCATGTCTATGACATGGGTTAAAGGCCAAGATTGTAGTTTGCAAACATATTGAGATTTATATTTTATTTTTGGTTCATTTTTGTCCTGATCTTCAATTTAAAAGTTACTGATTTGGGGGCTCAGGATGTAGCTCAGGGGTAGATCTCTTGCCTACCATGTGCAAGGCCCTGGGTTCAATCCCAGCACCATTAAAAAAAAAAAGAAGGAATTTTTATGATTAAGTTTTGATTGAAAATTCAAGGAGCACAAATCAATAATCTATAGCTTTCCTTACAAATAGCAGTGAAATGTATAGAGCACATTCGCTCTACCAAGTGTATAATCTCAGGACTAACTGTACATAATTAAAGTGGTGCAGGATGGACTCTTAGTCTGTTGAATTTCCTGTTATAGGTGAATTTGCCAGCAGAGGTTGATGATAGTTAGAATAAGTCGACAACCAGAAAGTAATTCCATAGCCCAAGTGGCTGCAGCAGGAAGTTTGGGTTTATGATCTAAAATCCAACTTTTTCTGATGTATGACAACTGCCATTGGGTGGCTTTGACTCCATCCTCTGAGACACCAGCCTGCGAAGTGTGTGTGAGTCCATTCTGAGTTCTCTCACCCAAAGTCCTTATGAGCACTGCTTTCTGGGAAGAAAACTATTGTGCTCATGCTGGGTTCTTTGGAGGAGAAAGGAAATATAGTTAAGAGGACTCCTAAGTTATGTATTTTTAAAAATCTGAGCATGGTGGCACACCAAATCCCCATGAGGCTGAGGCAGGAGGATCACAAGTTCAAGGCCAGCCTGGGCAATTTATCGAGACCCTGAATCAAAAAGTAAAAAGGGCTAGGGATCATAGCTCAGTGATGCAGTACCCCTGGGTTTGATGCCCAGCTGGGGGGAAAAAAATAGCTTTGAAAGTTATTCCACATGAAGCCCATTTGTGTAAAATGGTGGGACTTTGGGTTTCTTTTGGTAATTTTGATGTGGGTCAACATGCTCTCAAACTGGTGGTTATGGTGAGTGCCCAAAGGTGACGAGGTGTCCAGAAAGAGAGAAGCAGCAGCAGCGCCTTCTGTATGGTATAATATGGGCTTTGGTTCCAGGCCAGGAGACGGGACTGTGTGAAAAGGAAGTGTATGGAGAGTTCAGCCAGCATACTTTCCCAGGTGACTCCCCAGAGGATAGACCAGCGTGGCCCTGTCAGACCCTTATCAGATTTCTCTGTTAGATTTTTGAGAGAATTCTGTTATCCTCTCTTTGCCCATAGGCATTCAAGGACCCCTACCCACTTTTTGAGAGCATGACAAAATCTTTTAAGAACTTTTGCATCAGTCAGAAACAGTAATTGTTAGGGCCTGGGATTTAGCTCAGTGGTTCCGATGCCTGCCTCACAAGCGCAAGGTCCCGAATTCGATCCCGGGTACCAAAAAAAAATCCAGAAATAGTAAATGTAACAGCATTTCAATAGTACTAATTTTCATTTGGGAAATTAAAAAGTAATAACATAGCAGATAGCCCGGGACAACCCCTCCTGAGATACGAGTCATGCAGACCTGGAACTTTGCCCATGGGTGCTGTGCACGCACACAGCATGGCAGGATGAAGAGCATGCATCTGCCTCGTTGCAGCCGTGCCCTGTGGGGGGCCGGGCAGCCCTCCAGGTCCAGGCTTTTGGAAGTTCCAGGTGTTCTGATATTCGCCTTTTGTAAAATCCAGTAAGGGACGTGGGCCTCCAGGCCTCCAGTCCTAGGGTCCTCCAAAAAAGAAGCTGGTCTAGTGCTTGTGCAGTTTGGTCAAAGCCTCCCCCAAAGTGCCATTCACTTCAAAACCAGAAGCAAGCTGCTAGTGGCAAAGCTTGCTGCAAAGAAATGGAGAAACTTGGCCGGGAGTCTAGGTGTTAACCTCCTCTTCCCCTCGAGGACCTTTAAAATATATGCAAAATGTTCCTACTTTTATACGATAAATGATACCCAGTGTATTATTATATTTTGTTTCTGATGCAACCAGTACAGCCTTGTTTTTAATAGCCAGCCTTCTGGAAGACTTTCAGTAACAGGGAGATGCATAAAACCTAACGGAAAGGTGATACCATTGTACCTGCTTTTTGGTCTGTGTAGAGATTATGAGAAGAACAGTGCTTAACTTTCTTGCTGTCAGTGGGCCAGTCCCTCAATGCTGGCTTTCAAGGAGAGAGTCAGAAGTCCGGGTCTTGACTTTTGGGCCGTCTCTTACTGGTATCTTTGGCTCCTTCAGCTTCAAGTTCATGGGGATTGAGGGAGGCAGGGTTGCGGGAACAGAGAGGCACCATAGAAGGAAATGCTCTGCCTGTGCCCAGCACTTTCCCAGGAGGCCATGCGGGAGGAGGATGGATGGGTGGGGGCTGTCAGCGAAGACACTGCAGGAGGAAGGCGGAAAAGAAAACAGTTCCTGCTTATTTTAGTCAGTGCTTGCCAAAAATGTAATATGCAACTATAACTTGTCTCAGCTAAAGTAGAAGAGTGCACTTGTTCCTCACAATACAAACAGAAAGATGATGGACTGGTACCTGGAGAACAGCAGGGCCGATCCGGAAGTCATGTGTGCGACAGCGCAGGGTGGGGACCGAAGCCCAAGTTGCCTGTCAAGCGCCTGCCTGGTCATATGCTCAGGAAGATGCTGGAAGCTGTGCCTCTGTCCAGTGTGTTCTTTCACGCTTCTTGTATCTTTGGTTTGTGTTTTCATTTGTAACTAAGTGGTAAAAGCAGGAGTGGCTGGGGGTGAAGCTTGGGGGCGGAGTGCTTGCCTTGAGCTGTGGCTGTCACACAGGGTTGAGACAGATAAACCAGCTAGCTTAGCCCCAAGTCCAAAAGGCAATTTTTAAAACCACAAAAGAAATGTAGTAGAAACAATAATGAAATTAATTACTAGTCATCTGAAGTATCTAATGTGAGTCAGTCATGCTTTAAATATACAAATCATTTTCTTCTAACAGCCATGTCGTACGGGTAGGAAGGAAGAAGAAGAGTCACTGTGAAGATTATGTTCTCAGAGTTCCTGAAAGGCCAAAACCAAATTAAATATGAGGAAAAGCCTCCTTCTACCCCCTGCCCCGACTGCTTTCCCCTCTCTAGCTCCATTGGGACCTCTGGCTCCTGAAACTTGAGAAAGGGAAGAAACAGAGGCCTCAAATACTCTCCTGAGCCTGGGAAGCAGGCTGGAAGGGATCCAACCCAAAAAGCAGCTTTTCTCAAGAGGAACTTTTTAAAACATATTCTGCCCTGCAGAAGATCAGCAAGCAGAAAAGCTATTCACAGAAGGAGCAGGCAGACCTTTTGGGGAGATGTTCAAAAGCCCAGGCGAGGAGAAACACAACCCCAGCTAGGATGTACTAGTCAGGGCAGGAAAGACAATGGCTAAGATCTCGTGGTTACCGGGCTAGTAGGCTTTTGAGTGGAGGGACTTGGGTAAAGGGATATTGTAGCAAAGGATGAGGGGAAGAGATGCAGCTGTGGCGGATGCTTTCACTAGGCAAGAGGAGATGCTTCCTGTATGTTAACCCTTTTCCTAATGCTGTTTTGTTACGGAAGAATACTTCTTGGTAAACTGCTATATGTCTGCATTTGTGTGTCCGGGACTAGATGTCACACCCCATCGATTGCTAGTTAAGGGATGCTAGCAACGTACACAGTTAACGGCCCATGCCCTTAATCAGGGCAGGAGCCTGCTGGTCACTGTGTGTACACCAGACCCAACACTCGGGAATGGACAGTGAACAATGCAAGTGCTTACTCCGTGTGTTCCACCTCCTCTTACCGTGTACCCTGTCCCTAGTCCCATGGTGAAGTTGGGAGACTCCTCCTGAATGGATATATTTATTCAACAAACATTTACCGCATGGATTCCTCTGCCTGATTTTGTGCTTGGGAAACATCTATGTGCCCTAGAGCAGATTAAGTCAACTGGTTTTTGTTTTGCCTTATCTAAGGCAGCAGTTCTCACAAAGTAGTCCACAATTACCTCTCTCAGAAATAAAGACTCCTGGGCTGGGATTAGCTCAGTGGCACCACGCCTGCCACGGAAATGCAAGGTCGTGAATTCATCCCAGGTACCAAAAAATAAAAAATGCAGAAGCAAAGACTCCTGGGCCTCACCCAAACCCAGTGAAGCAGAATCTGCATCTCCAACTAGAGGCCTAGGTAATTCTTCAGCAAGAGCAGTATTCAGCCTGTATTTCCATAAGTTCACCGCCTTCACTTGATGCCAGTAATTATAAAGATATATAAATGGCCTCCTACATAGGATTAGTCATAGTCTTTAAAAAATTATTGTAACAATCTAAATGAGTTTACATGGTCCTGTTGTTGTGAGCAAATATCCAGGAGCGGAGATTCCACTGTCTTCAGCCTTCTGCAAGTCAGAGAGGCAGATCTGACTGCCCTAGGCCAGGTCAGTGAAATATCTCAACTGTAAAGGAGAGGCACAAGTGAGCCTCCCTAGAGAGGAGACAGAAGAGAGCTCAGAGAGAAAACCCAGAGCTCGTGGCACCTGATCTGCAGGTTCCCCTGCACCCGCCACATTGCCACTCTCCTTCCCCCACCTCCCAGGTCCAATGGGAATTGTTCTGTCAACATCTCCTGCATTTTCAGTATGGTGCTTTCTTGTAGAAAAAACCCTTCAAAAACCAAGCCTCTCCCTTTTTGCAGTGCAATGAAGCACATGTCCTCCTCTCCATCCTGAAATTTTCTTCCTCCTCCCAGATTCTTTGCTCAGCCTGGTGGGAGTTGGAGGTCATAGGACGCTGGCAGTGCGCTCGGGCCTTTCACCAACTCCACTAGGCATCAAGATTACCTACACTGACTGCTGCTGTGTGCAGCCGGAGAAGCAGACGTGGTGGGCATTTCATCCTAATGGTGACCCCGTGGGAAGAAAGACAGGCAGTAGGGCTCATTGTAGGACTCTGTCCCAGCTGAGCCTGGTGCCGCCACAGTCGGTTTCATGAAGCCTTTCTCAGGAGACGCTAGGACTTTCTCATCGGAGCAAATGTCTCCTGATGGGAAAACTTTGTGCTCTGTCTGCTCGAGTAGGAACCCACCAAAGAACACCACAACAGTTGCCAATGCCAGAAAAGTCTGTGGGTGTCAAAAATATTTCCAAGTTGAATATCTATTTTAAACATGCAGCGGAAGACGTGGGAGAAGCCCTTCAAATCAGTTGTGATGAGATAATTGTCTCAGATCTATCTGTGCTAAGCCTTGGCATTTAATTTTAAGGAAATTTCATTTTTGTGAACCTTGAAATTTGGGGAACTGGAAATCTGATGACAGGGCGCCTGGAGTTATAAAGTGGATTCAGGCCTGGAGCCCAAACTGCAGCTGAGGCCACCTGAGACTCAAGAAGTGACTGTGGAGGCGCTCCCTCTGCCCTCCAAAATTCCATGGTGTTCCTGCTGACTTGATCTGCTGTATACTTGACTTCCTTTTGCAGAATAAATTTCTAAA
Source organism: Fukomys damarensis (assembly GCF_012274545.1). Classification (NCBI taxonomy): domain Eukaryota; kingdom Metazoa; phylum Chordata; class Mammalia; order Rodentia; family Bathyergidae; genus Fukomys; species Fukomys damarensis. Next base: position 14,915,322 of record NW_022900937.1, read on the forward strand.
AAGGCTCTTCATTGCACAATGATTAAATATATACACCTATACACACGGGTGATCAAACTATATGGTGAATATTTAGTTTTTAAATCAATTCAGGATATTAAGGCAACCAAAACAGCACAACTAAAAACACGAAAGAGGACTTCCAGAGCTGCTTCAAAAAGTGTTAACAATGATAAGCTAACTGTATTCAAAAGCAAGGAGGAGTATTTTCAGGAGTATGCTGGCAGGTGACTTGAACTGTAATCCTTTTTAATTTTAGACATTCATCATAGTTTTCAGACTTTGAATACATATATCAGAATAGTTATATATATGAGCATAATATAATGGGGAATCCTGTGCATAAGAGCCCCTTTTATGACGATGTCTTATAATGAGTCATTTTTGTATTTCAGCAAATTCTGTGTACCACGAACCCAACATGAATCCAGTAGAGATGAATCCACTTCTACTCTTGAATATTCTTTGAGCAAGACTGTGTCAGAAATAAGAAAAATCTATACAAATTCTGTCTCAGAACTTATAAAATGCTGCTGTCACTTTTTTTTTTTTTTTTTTTTTTTTTACCTGGGATCAAACTCTGGCCCTTGAACTTGTGAGGCAGGCAGTGGAACCACTGAGCCAAACCCCTGGCCCTGCTGTCACTTTTCACAACCACATTATACATTGACATTTTATTGTAACATTTTAAAAAATAAGATTGGTACCTCTTATGATTTAAAATATAGCCATTAAGAATCAGAGTTTGGAGCCGGGGATTTAGCTCAGTGGTTCGGTGGCCTGCCTTGCAAGCCCAAGGACCCGAATTCAATCCCTGGTACAAAAAAAAAAAGAATCAGAGTCTGGGGCCGGGGATTTAGCTCAGCAGCATAGTGTCTTCCTGGCAAGCACAAGGTCCTGAGTTTGATCCCCAGTACCAAAAAACAAAAAAAGGATAAGAGTCCAGAAAACAATTGTTTCCATCCTGTCTGATTTTTCGATATGGCCTGCTAGCAAGCTGGCTTTGAACCCCTGACACTAAGTCGTTTTTTCACTGATGAGCCAAGTGGCTCATGCTAATAAAAGCACCTTATTTTATTTTTTTATTTTATCTTACTGAGTTTATTGGTACTTTTTAAGTATACAGTACAGTTGCATTCATCATTGGGATCTTCTACCCTTACATGACAGATCTTGATTCTCATTTTTTCCCCATACCCCTGCCTTCCCTTCACCCACTCCACCTTCCCCTATTTACAAAGATTTTGTTTCCATTTTTTCCATTTCTCCTATTTTTCTTGTCCCTTATTTCCTTTCCCCTACCCTTTCAACTTCCCCTGCACCTTTAGCCCTTTTCTTCCTATTTTACATTATCAGTTATACAATTTGGATCTTGTTTACACTTTAAGTTTTTCAAACCAGAGAAACTATTCAGTATTTACACATGAAAAGCACCTTATTTTAAAATCAGACTCGGGGACCAGGGATTTAGCTCAGTGGTTCTGGCACCTGCCTTGCAAGTGTAAGGACTTGAGTTCGATCCCCAGTACCTAAATAAATAAATGATAATAATAAAATCAGACTTGGGCCAGGGATTTAGCTCAGTGGTGTTGCCGCCTGCCTCGCAAGCACAAGGTCCCAAGTTTGATTCCTGGTACCAAAAAAACAAGCAAACAAATAAAATCAGACTTGTGTTTGGTTTCTAGCATGTATTCTTCACACTGCCACATGACCTAGGGCCCAGAATTTCATTCCCAGAACCTGAGTGTTCTCACTATACCAGTAAGGCTCAGTGTAGTTTTCTTTCTTTTTTTTGGTGAGAATCACATAAGTTACTGTTGACAGAAACGCTTGGCACGTAGTAGACACTCTAGTGCATTGCTGTTGTACAACATTGCGAATACATTTCCCGCCACTGACTCATACGCTTAAAACCAGTTAAAAGGATAAATTTCATGCTCTGTGTATTTTACTGCACAAACAAAGGGATTGCAGTACTGCCTCATTTTCTCTGAATGCCTAAAAGGTAGCAGCCACATCGTCAACATTCCGTGAGCTGCGGACAGCTTGATCCAAATGACTTGGCGCCATAGAATGGGGGCTTAGGGGGTCGTGTAGTCTGACCGCCCCACCTTGGGAAGCTCCTTCCCACCCTGCCTGGGAACGTGGTCTTCACCCTTGCCCCAGTTCCCCAAAGCTGCCTCTCAACTTCCTGGGTCGTGTCTCCAGCAGGGCACGTGCTGGTGGTGAACTCAGAGCAGATGGCTAGTGGCCAGACAACAGGCGCACTGTAGTGTCTGGTGTCCTTCCCAAGGGGAGTGCTGCCTCCGGTGTCCGGTGATGGGACAGCTCCACCCTAATGTCCTGCTACCTGGATTGTTTTTCTACCCCTGAGCTATCTGCGGCTGATAGATAACACTATGTGCTGAGCCGCAGAAATGCAAACACCATTGTATTTCTGGTTTTGCCCAAGAAAAATGAGACTTCTCAGAACTAATAACTGTCTTGCCTTTTCTAAACTCCTTTTTTTTTTTTTTTAGTTCTGGCACAGTATGCCACCCCTCACTACTTTTAGATTTTTGATTATCAGTTATTCTGATGCTGCTAGAACTATGTGAACATTATCTTATTTGTGATGAACTTACATTTCTTTAAAAAAGATTCTGGCCTAGGGAAAAAAGTGTTTAACATTGTCACTGCTAATGGCTTTTACTTTCTAGAGTGGGTGGAGGGGAGGCAGCAGATGGGAGGCATCCTGACTTAGGCCTTTCTACCTGGTGGTGCAGTTTGTCCACAAAAACCAATAGGCACAAGAAGAGCCAGCTAACCAAGCAGTAAGTAGTGTGGCAGAAAGAGCCCTTTGTGGATATGAATTGCACATGACATGCTTTTCTTTTGATTATAGCAAGCAGATGAGACCCTGGATTTTGAAGAACAGATCTTGGAAGCTGCTAAGTCCATTGCTGCTGCCACAAGTGCCCTGGTCAAATCTGCCTCCGCAGCCCAGAGGGAGCTGGTGGCCCAAGGAAAGGTGAGTACACCTGGCTGGGCGCGGGGTAGAGCTCTCCCATAGGGAGAGCCACCCAGGGAGATTAGAGAAAGACAGGCCTGTCCAAGGATGTGCTTGCTGCACCTCCCTCCCTGAATTGCTGGTCTTGGCCCCAACCACAGAAATCTGTTTGCTTAGACTCAACCAACTCGATAAAACATTTGGCTTCTGGGCCTCTCATCTGCTTCTTGTTAAGAAATGCACCCTGTTCCAGACAGTGATCAGAGCCTGAACAAGACACTTATATTCCCACTTATATTTCCTGGTGAACAACCCAATAAGCACCAGAGTCACGGGTTTTGTACCAGCACGCTCCAGCTGCAAATGGCCCCACTGGGTCAAGCTGAATGCCGTCCAACTTTACAGCTCGCACTTTCCTGAGCCTGTCGGTCGGAAGGCCTGTGTAAGTTTAAATGTGAGATTGCTTCAGTGTACTTCATCTCCTTCTACCTGTCCTGTCTGCATTAGCATAAAAGCACAGTTGTTTTTAATGGTTCAAAAGATTAATGGAGGGGCCAGGGATTTGGATCAGTGGTTCTGCTGCCTGCCTTGCGAACGTAAGGCCCAAAGTTTGATCTCCAATACCACCAGGAAAAAAAAAAAAAAAAAGAGTAATGGTACATTGGAGTTATTCTGGATGTGGAGGTGTTAGAATTTATAATATGCCATGCATCCTGTTGTTCCCATCCATTGTGGGGCCCTGCTATCCAAACCGTGCAGAAACCTGTCAGGTAGTGGGTCTGGGAGATTTGGTCACTGTCCATCGCTGATGTTTGACCTTGAAAAGCCTTTGTTGTTGGTGTAGAGAGAGGGATTCAGACAGGAAGTTACACTGGACCACAGCTGTGCATCTCCCCCCGGAAAGTCTCTTGTGGACTTAGCCGCATCTTAGTCCAGTCCACATGCCTTACTGTTCTTTTTTAACCACCACATGGTATCTTACCCAGTTTGGTCCTGTATTTCTCTGTCCACCTGGCATGCGTACCTGTCTCTCTCCACTTCTCGATTAACCCCTGTAGATGAACATGGTCCTGATCTTGTCATGTGTATTGCTCACGCTGTGGACTGGTCATTGTATAAAGACCACAAATGAATCACCGAACAGAACACCCGCCTAAAAAAAATCGGCTACTTCAACATTAAGAAAAGGTTAGGATGGGGATTTAGCTCAGTGGTTCCACCACCTGCCTCGCAAGCACAAGGACCAGAGTTCAATCCCCAGTACCGAAAGAAAAAGAAAAGGTTGACTATGTGCTAGATGTGTTTCTAGATACCAGAAATCTGCTGATAAATGAATATGGCAGGTTTCCTGTCCTCCAAGGAACCCGTGCATTTGAGCTTTTAAAAAATTAGTGAAGGAGCTTCAGCTGATCTTAGGTGAACTGTGCCAGACCTTGGGATTCTACCTGACATCCAGCAAGGACCTATAATTACACATAGATCCTCAATTTCATTTTCAAGTTGAGATTCTCTTCTCCTACCTAGTAGGAGCCTTCACAAAGAGAGAGGCTTTTCCTCCTATAGCTATAGCTTCTAGACCTGCAGAGAAAATCTCACCTGTTGCCATGATTTCTAAGTAGAAACAGAGATTCTTCCTACTTCAGTCTCTCTCTTCTCTCCCCACCCTGACAAAATAATCTCTGTTTCCATAAGATGGGGGTCTATATCCCTTATACAAAGGGAAATGCACTCCCTTCTTTTAAGTATCTGCCAGAAATTCACAGCACACCTTTCAGGGTCAGTTATCCAGAGAGATTTACATTTTCCTTCAAGCCTTGAAAGAGTTAGACTTGTAGGCTCCTCTGTTTGAAATGAGGAAAGGGGAAGAGAGGGAGGGAGCACGTGCAAGCAGCCCGAGAGCCTCCTTCCTAAGCCATTTCCCAGAAGTGCAGTGCCTGCCCACAACCTGGGGGCCACCCTGAGCATCCCTTTTGCTTCTTTGAGGCCAGAGTCCCAAGAGAGAAAGGGATGCCCCAGGCCCTGGCCAGGGCAGTTGTGAGATCACGAGCCCACTATATTTGGTGCCAGGGCATGTGAGGGTGTGCGGGTCTGAGGTCCCCCAGGCCTGCCCACATTCACTGCAGTTTTCTACCCTGCTATCCAGGTGGGCTCCATCCCTGCCAATGCTGCAGATGACGGACAGTGGTCACAGGGACTGATTTCTGCCGTGAGTCTCCTTCTCCTTCCTCCTCATTTGCTTTGTGGATTCCCTGAGGGTGCTTTGAGCTGTGGGTCACCTCTCTGTTGACTGTCCTCAGGCCCGGATGGTGGCGGCTGCAACCAGCAGTCTCTGTGAGGCTGCCAATGCCTCTGTCCAGGGCCACGCCAGCGAGGAGAAGCTCATCTCGTCCGCCAAGCAGGTCGCCGCTTCCACAGCTCAGCTGCTCGTGGCCTGCAAGGTGAAAGCCGACCAGGACTCAGAGGCCATGAGGCGGCTACAGGTAATGGTCACTGATGCTGGTGGGAAAATACTCCTGTTGGAGCGGGTAAGTGTCGCCAAAGGGGACAGCCTTACTTCCTTGGCATGACCCACCGGGCTTCCATCAGCCAGCTCTGCCCACCATCCAGTGTCATCCTCAGCCTTTCGCATCATGCATCTCACCTCTGCTGCCCACCAAAATCACATGTCCACCTGTCCTTGGGGCCCAGACTTACTTAGGATGGCCTGGCCAACGCCTGCTCTTTTGGGACTCCTCTCAGAGTCACCTGTTACAGGAAACCCTTCCTGACTCTTGAGGCCTGGTCCCTCAGTCCCTTCCCTGTCCTGCCAGAGCCCCTAACCTGACCACCCTGAGTTTCCTGTCTGCGCCACCACTGTGTTTATCTCATGCCTGCCTGTGACCGGCTTTGGGCTTATTGGGTACCACATCTGCATCTTGGCGTCTGTCCTCCCTGACATGGCGCCTAGGTCAGAAGAGGCACTTGGTCAGTGTGGCCCCCGCTGGAAGTGAAAGCAAAGAGCAGGTTGAAACCTACCCCTAAGGTTTCCCAGAGCCCAGAGAGAGTGTTTATGAACATGACAATCAGTGAGTTACACTTTTCTGATTGTTTTAATTATAATATTTTAGGCACAATGAAGGAAATGTTTGAGTGAAAAAAAATCACATGGCCCCCACATCTTCATGCATCCAGTGTTTCATTGTTCTCTGTTTCTGTTATTAACTATCTATAAGATACTTTTGTCTGGTCCTAATCATAGCAGATACATCAGCTTTCTTTTCACTTCATATGTTATCATACACATTTTTTTCCCTTAAAGACAAGGCTCTATTCTTTGTGAGTCTCGTTTTTAATGATTGCATGGTGTTGCATCAGCTGATTATGCCAGAATCTCCCTGTGCTTCAAGCATTTTGTATGTTTCCAATTTTCTGGAATTGTGTTACTGTGAGTGTTATAATGTGGATCATTTATATTGCTATATTTGTGTAGGTCAGTGATGGTGAACCATTAGAGCTTTCAATGATAACTGCCCCCTGAGGCACATGTATCATAAGTTCGCCACCACTGATATAGGTCGGGAATAAAATCACAAAGGGAAGAAATGTTTAAGCAATTCTACCAGAAATCTGACTTTAGTTTGAAAGTCTCAAAGTGCATTTCTGGAATCTAGCCCCATTAAGTGTCTCTGACCTACCTCTTTACCTTCATTTGACCCTAGGATAAAACTAGGGCAAAACTGAGGAGCTCCTTATTTGTGAATAAATGATTCCTGACTTTGGGGCACACATTTAAGGAAAAGACCCTCAGTTGGGAGACCTAGGATCAAGGCCTGCCTCTGTCATGTAGCAGGTGGCATGATCTTAAATCACCCAGAACTTTTGAAACAGCAGACAGCTCCTTGGCAGAGTGCAGTAGAGGTCTTCTGATGGTCAGACAGGCTAGTGGACACAAAAGTGGTTTGGGATGGTCCTAATAATTCACACAGATATAACACGGCACCATGCTTGTGACCATGGTTATTCATTAATAGACATGCAGGGTGATGGCGAAGTCCCTTACACAGAACTCAAAAGAGTTCTCCAGAACCAAACAGACCTTGAACTCCTAGCTATATAACTTAGGAGCACAGATCTTAGTCAAGTGTCTTAACCTCAGTCTCTACATCAGAAAACTGGGTTCATGATTTCTGACTGTATAGAGACACTTGAAGAATCAGCACTTGATAATTCTTTGTCATGTATTAATTGACTTGCCTTCTCTTTTTTGTGTGAGCCTTTGTAGTCCTTATTGGTCACTTTAAAGCACCAAACAGATGGGCCAGTTAACTTTGAGAAGAACTCTAAATTTTTTCCTGGTTAACACTCAAGCACAAACCCTTGATTCTGAGGGTGGCTGGGTGGGTGGCCGAGGAATGTAACACATTAATGAAACTTTGACCACCATTAGGAGAAAATTCCAAACATTAGCTAGAAGGGAACAGGCCATGCTGGGGTGGGGCACCCTTGCATGTGCGTTGAGAGCCCTTCATTCCTTCGGGACACTTTCAGTGATTGCTAAGTCTTGGCAACCATTGCACCAAGTGCTGGGGTGCAGTGATTCAAATCACTGTCCCTGTCCACAAGTCATCCCTGTCCAGGAGAGAGACAGACAACCCAAGTGTGGTAAGGGCTGCAGAGAAGCCAGTGCCAAGCACTCAGGAGCACTGAAGGGGAGAGTGTGGACAGGCCCAAGGCAAATGGGAAGAAGGGATGTCTGAGCCAAGTCCTAAAATATGTGCTGATTTGGGAGTAAGAGGTTCTAGACTATGGAGGCAGCTCCTGAGAACGCTTCTATTAACACACTTACCACATTGCTGCAGTCTTTGTTACATGCTTATAGTTCATCTGGGGAACAAACTATGGTTAGGTTGGTGCCAAAGTTGTTAGAATTGCTGGATGGATGGACAGACCGAGACTAAATGGCTAGAGAATGTCTGTGTGTTACAATTGGATAATAAATTACCTCATGGTCTCATAAGCTGTATCTTCGTGTCTGTTCTTGCCAGATCCAAATGCTGTTTCTAATGATATAATGTGTTTTATCCCCTCTCCAGGCAGCAGGAAATGCAGTGAAAAGAGCCTCAGACAATCTTGTTCGTGCAGCTCAGAAGGCAGCATTTGGCAAAACTGATGATGATGATGTCGTGGTGAAAACAAAGTTTGTGGGGGGCATTGCTCAGGTTAGTGATGAAATCCAGAATTGTGTATGCTGCCAGGATGATTGTTGTATTATAACAGGCACACAAAACAGCATTGATTTAAACAAGATGGAAGTTCACTTCTCCCTCAGGTAAACTGTCCAGGTGAAAGCAGTGTAGGAAGGGTGTGATGGTTTCTTCATATCAGAGGCCTAGATTCCATGTACTTTATTACTCCATGATTTGAGATATTTCCGTTGGCCACTTGGTCCAAGGTGGCTTAATTATCACCTTAGTTTTCCATCTAACAGGAAGAAGGGGAAGGTGGGCAGAGCATAAGACTAATGTTGCATACATCACTTCCTCTTGAGTCCTATTGGCCAATACTTATTAGTCACGTGACCTAGTTGCAGAGGAGGCTGGGAAATGTAGTGTTCTTTTCTGAGTATCTGTAAGCCCCTAGAAATTAGGGTTTCTATTATAGGAAAACAGGAACTGAAACTGTAGGACAGCAATAAAGTTATATATTTGGAGCTGCTGCCCACTCCATTCACTTAGCCCCAACCAGTAGGATGAAGGCTTTCTCCCAGAACTTTTATAAGAATGCATAGGACTGACTTGTGGTCTCATGCATGGAAGGGAGGCAGAAACTTCAGGAAACTGGTCTCACAGTTGTTCATGTACGTTAATGTAGATTCATTATCTCAGGCTGTTTCTCCTGTCAGTACCGGGAACCCTGAAGTTCCTCATACCCGCTGCTTTCCTTAACTTCTTCCCAAGCTTCTCCCTGTGTTTCCCTGTGCCCTGGATGCACTGTTACCAGAATGGGGTGGCGGTGGGGGTTCCCGGTATCAGGATTGAACCCAGGGCCAGGCACTTGCCAAACAAATGTTGTACCACTGAGCTGCGTCCCCAGCCCTAGAATGTGTTGCTCGATGCATTTGTTCCATTAGAAGTTCCCCAGAGAAGGGTCTCTGCACATAAATCTGGAAAATGCTGCTGACAGTGCACCCACCTGGACACAGTACTTGTTCACCTTCTGAAACTGTGAAAAGGCCCACGGGAAAGAAACTGTGTTGGCTTTCTCGAACACAGAATTACCCTTTTCACACAATACCTATTACTGTGGCTGGTGCTCCTCAGATCACAGGTAGAAGCATGAAATACAATCTTCCCTCTGAATCTGTATGTGAGCTCCAACAGTCTGTGTTCTTGGATCCAACCAAGCATGGATTGAAAAGCTGCCCCTGCATTGAGCGTGTACAGACTTTGTTCTTGTTTTTATTCCCTAAATAATCCAGTATAACAAGTATGTATGCAGCATTTATGTTATATTCAGTGTTATAAATAGTCTAGAGGTGATTTAAAGGTGCAGGATGATGTGCATAAGTCCTATGCAAATACTGTTCCTTGTTTACATGCTAGGCAAGTGCTGTACCACTGAGCTATGTCACCAGCCCTGTGTGGCATTTTATATAAAGGATTTGAGCACCCTCAGGTTTTGGTATCCTTGAGAGGAAGTGTTCTGGAACCCATCACCCTGTACCCAGGGCTGACCAGATATAAAAGTCACGTAGGGGTCGAGGGCACCAGCAGCAGCTTCCAGCACACCTGACCCAGGGCTTCCTTCACTGCCCTGAGGACTGCAGAAGTGTGCCCCACCACCGCCGCCACCGCACGCTACCTCTCAGCGTCGAGTTCCTTCCTGGGAAATAGGACTTCAACAGGGTGTGCCTCCCATGTATCCGGGAACGCGACGGGGAGTCTATGGGCAGTGCTCACGCTGGACCCTGATGGGCAGAGGGGATGCAGTAGATCGCCACCATTAAACCGGGGCCAGGAGTCAGCTTGTTTTCTTGAGACAGCTGCACCATTGGTCTCAAAAGCCAACCCTGGCAAAGCCTGGTCTCAGGCTGAGAACGCTGTCCCTCGCGCTCAGCTGTGACTCAGGACTCAGGATGATGTCTTAGAACACGTTGGGTCATCCCCACTGGTCCTTTCTTTCTAGATCATTGCTGCCCAGGAGGAAATGCTAAAGAAAGAGCGAGAATTGGAAGAAGCGAGGAAAAAGCTAGCCCAGATCCGCCAGCAGCAGTACAAATTCCTGCCTACCGAGCTGCGGGAGGACGAGGGCTAAGTCCAGGCTGGGATGGCAGGCCCCCGGAGACAGCCCTGCTGGGACCGGACAGTGTTCTTGAGAGCCGGGCACTTCCCTGAGAGCTGCCTGCTCCCGCAGGGGCCAGCCCGAGCCCTGAGCCTCCTATTCTCCTCCTCTGTCCTGTTGGCACCGGCTGCATGATCGTGATGTCACACGGTACAGTGTCCCACCCACAGCTCCTCCGCCGCCTCCCCCATGCCTTGTATCTCAGGAGAGAGGGGCACACATCTCATGGACTGTTACCAAAAAAGACGAGTCAGTATTACGTCGTTCTCAGACACTTGTGCTTCTGTTGGTCCTTCTGTAGCCCTGCTCCAGGGCCTCTTTGTGAAATCGTACTATGGGGAAAAAAAAAAAAAGGCTCGGGGGAATCCATCATTGACATCGTAGATACTCACAGACGTTCTTCTCCCCCTCAAGAGAAGACAGCAGTTGGAGTTGGACCCAATTAATAAAAACCAGAAACGTGAAGCCAGGTGGACTCTGGGAGGGTGACTCAGGTCCCCCCTTGTGTCTCCAGCCCTGGCTTCCCTGTGGGGTGAAGAATCCCTGCTCCTGTTTGCACGCTTTCTCACCTCAGTGTGTGAGCTCCTTGTACAATCTAGACCCATCTTGTATTCTGTGGCCCAGAATGTCAAATGGTTATTTTTTTTCCCCCTCCATAATCCAAAGGGCAGAGTTGTGGGAGGCTGCCAGGGTGTGGTGGGCAGGGGCTGGAATAAAACACGTGGGCTCCTTACTCTGCAGAGGCTGTTTCAGTTCGTACAGATTGTTGCACACAGACCCCTGTCCCTGTGTCCCTGTCAGCAGTCAGTGGGGCTTCAGCCAGAATGAGGCAACTTCACCTCAAAGGCCCACATTGGATTCTCTGCTCCTGGGTGGGTCAGAACTCGGGATGGGAAGATGTCTGTGTAGAAATGTCAGCTGTCCTCCATTCCACAAGGACACTTTCTCTGCATAGCAATATTCCTGAGGTGCATCCTGAAATCAATGCAAACCTTTGATCAGATCATTGTTTATTATCACAAAAGTGAAGACATAAGGTGTTTTCCCTGTCCCTCGTCTGACTTCCAGAATTTCTTTTTTTTCTTTCTTTCTCATTTTTCCTTTTCAAAGACTTCTCCTGGGAAGGGCATTTTATCTTGAATTTACCTTTTACCTGAGCCTCTCCCCAAGACAGTAATACTTGGAGGCTGAATGGCTCATTGGAAAGAGCCTAGTGCCAGTGTCTTTGAAGGAATTCGGGGAAGGAAGACAGGAGTTGGTGGAGGCACATGCTTTTCAAGACCGGTGACTCCTGAAGGCCAGCATCCTCTGCCTCTCGGTTGGGATGTGGTATCAAGACATATTGGTGTGAGTTTTAAGATTCCACCTGGGGAAAAAATTGAATGCTCCAGTTCTCCAAAGTTGTCAGCTTTCAACCTTACCTAACAATCCTGCTTTAGCAGACTCTAGTTTATGGCATGGTTTTAAAATAGATTTAAACTTGCTCATATCTGTAAGATTTTTTTTTTTTTGTACCAGGGATCAAACTTGAGTCCTTGCACTTGCGAGGTTGACACTGGAACCACTGAGCTAAATCCCAAGCCCTGTAACATACTTTGTTAGTGCTGAACCAATTAGATTCATGTTGAAAGGTGAGAGGAAATAGCGTGTAAATGGAAAGCAAGTGGAAAGAGTATGTGAGGCGGGTGTAGACACCAACTGACAGGAAGGAGCAGTGGAGCCCTGGGTGGACACAGCGTGGTACGGGAGGCTTTCTAAGGCTTTTTCTTCACTACTTTTAAAGGAAAGGCATGAAACACAGTTGATATTTGTACAACCTGTGTAAATGCCCTCCCATCTGGAGTTTTCTGCTGCTGGTCCTTTAGGAAGATGGTGCCCAGCCATCCCATAGTGTGGCCCTGCTTTTGCACTGATCTTTTATCTGTCCTGCATAGGTGGACGTGAATGCAGGTATGAGGTGCATTTTGCAGTGTAAAGTTTCAGAATTATCCAACAAGAAGGTGTTTTGGGGGGAAAGTGGTCCCAGGCTTGGAATTTAAAAATGTGTCTAGTGTGTCTCCTTGCACGAGGGAGCAGGCATGTGGGTGTTTCACCCCTCACCCTCCACCCGATGAGTGGAGCTGACCCTGGGCTTTGAGTCTTTGGGCAGGTTTTTTTGTCCAGAAATTGGTTCTGATGGTTTAAAAAAAAAAAAGAAGGAGAGGACTAACATGAACTTCAGAGCTGTCTAGTGATTTGGGAGTTTGGTTTCGCTTAGCTCTGCCTTTCAGAGTCTTCTGATCAGGATGCTAAAGCCTTGTTGAGTTCTGCTGGTGTCTCAGTGGGTGGACTTAGTGGTTGGCACAGGCAGGTCTTCTGGTTATCACAGGTGGGCAGTCCCAGCCTGCATTCTGCCAAAAACTTCAGGGATGAGCCACCCGTGCCTCCTCTGATACATGCATTTGTCCCAGACCATCTGACTTAGGTGTTTTACACAATAGTAATGGACAGGCAACTGAAACTGATTCCTAACTTATCAAAAGGTCAACTGTAACCAAAGTTCACCCCCCAGGAATAGTAATCCTCACCTCTGAAGTGATCCAAAACCCAGAACCTTATGAAGGAGGCAGGTGCAGGGTAAAGGTGGTAAGGACGCTGTGGGCTAGCTGCTGGGGAGTGCACAGAGTTCTGGCTGCAGAGCCTCAGTTTCCCCTTCAGCAAGTGGTACCTGAAAGCTTCTCTTCAGCTCTGTGGTCCTGGGCTGTGGCAGGGCCTCTGGGATTCAGGGCTTCAGGTCCAGCACAGGCTCTCAGCATGTTCTGCTCGTAGGTTCCTTCCTGGAGGAAACAGATACTCTGCTGACCCTGATGGAGGGAGGCTGCTTCTCTGTCTTATCAGGACGAGAGAACTGAGGGAAAGTTTTCATCTCAACCTGAGGGGCCTCAGTCCCCAGGGTCCCCAAGTCCAAAAGTCCCGAGGACTGTGCTGGCGGCTCATGTCCAACCTCTCTACACAGCCCTCTAAGCACTGGACTCAGGAGGTAACATCTGTTAGGGTAGGAACCCTTCCCAAGAGGTCCCCGGTCCCGCGCTAAAACTCCTGAGACCCTTTTGTGTGTTTGTGAACTGGGCAATGGCGTGTGATGTTTATAGCCACTAGGAAAGAACGCATGACACAGCTTCTGCTGACTGGTGTGCACTCCGTGGAAAGGAGCTGTTGCTGTCTGTGGAAGGGCTTTGGTTCAGCCTCCCCTCAGCCCTCTCCATGCCCCCAGGAGCATCGTTCCTCCACGGTATTATCCTGCGGAGCCCCGGCCAGACTGCAAGATCCAGAGGAAGACAGGAACGTTATGCTCTGCCCCGTCATAATGTCTGATCTCAGAAATTAATTTAATCACAAAGTATTTTTTTATTCATCAGAAATAAAGTTTTAAAGGAATGAACCTGTGTGAGGGTCTCATGGCACTGGGAGGAAGGTGGGAAGGGGGAGGTAAATTCCACTTGAGCACCATGCGCTCCACAGGCAGCAGACGTTAGGAGAGGAGGGTGTGTGCATGAGGCAGACAGGAGGCAGAGCCACAGAGGACCTCAGATTCCCTGCCTCTTTGCCCACATGAGAGGAAATTCAAAAAAGAAATAGAATGAATAGGAAGATGGGATTATTTTCCTTAGGAAGAGTCAGGCTCCCTGGACACGGAGCTCTGGAATCTGCACAGCTAAATCCAGAAGTGCAGGTGTGGTTCGTCTGACCCAGGCCTAACATGGAGCGTTGGGTTTGCTTTTGACAGCAGAGTCCCAGATTGTGGCCTCCATGGATTCCAGCCCTCCTCACGGTTCCGGCAGGAGGAGGGTTGGCCGGAAGCCCTGGGCTGGGGGTGGGCAGAATGTGAGGTTCTCTAATCTGCAGGAGGGGGACATCAGAAAATCACCTTAGCAGCCAGGACTGACCCTCGTGTGTCCACCAACTAAGAAGAGGATTGTGACATGGGACCTACAAGCCCATTGATAATGAGGTTTTTTTTATATTTTGACTTAACAAGGACAACTGAAACAGGGCCCTAAGGTGGGCCAGAAGTGTGAGGTGCAGATGTTTGCCATCTACTGATGTCAGATCAGCGCCGCAGGACATACACTCTCTCCACAGCCCTCAGCAGCCACGAAGGGCAAACCAGGATGGAGGCAGGTGGGCAGGGGCACGTGCGGTATTAGATGCTGTCCACAGGGGTGAGGGCAAGTTGGGTTCAGTCTGCCAGCAAAGACCTTACCTTGCAAATGTCCCGGCAGCCACTGTGCACAGGAGGCTTGGACCCAAAGTTGCACACAGAGGGGGCCAGAACCAGGGAGAGCGAACACTTGCTAGGGCTGGGGGAAACAGGGCAGAGGCCTGAAGGTGGGGAAGCTCCTGAGACAGGGCGTGTGGCCCACTCCCAAGGCACAGGACAGCCTGAAACCACCTGAGGCTGGCATGTTTCACATGCAGTGATCTGATGACTGCAGAGATATCAGAGCAGAATCAGTATGACTCGGGAGCTGCGCTGAGAAAGGTCCCAAGCTTTCAAGTTCAGAGCAAGGAAAATGAATGCGAACCAAGCCGCAGAGCTCTCCAGGGGCTGGTGGCAAGCAGATTTTTCATCTCTAGATATCTAGGCCGTACACTTATTGCCCCCATTTAATCCTCACAACTGTATACAGCAGCATCAAAATTACTCATAATCTCCAACTTGTAGGTAAGGCTGAAGCACAGAGAGTTCGGGGAGCTTGCCTAAGGCCACACAGCTAGTAGGACTCTGATCTCCCAGGTACAAACATGCCTCATTAACAACCCAGTTCTGTCCCTGCATCCAGATCATTAAATGCATTGGTGGCTAAATGAGGAATGGTATATAGTATGTACATTACAATATTCAAAGAAATGGTCAGAGGAAACTCCAACTTGACTTTGCTCTTATTTGTTAACTTCCATGCAGTGCTATAAAGTGTAACAACAGAAAACTACTGTATGCTACTATATAGCACAATCAGCAAAAGCTAGAATACCGTACTGTACCACAGAAGAAGCCACCATCGGGCCACAATGCCCCTCACGTTTCTGCATCGTAAGTCCCAAGGAGGTCATGAGTCCGAGCAGCGTGCCTCAGTTGTACATCATTAAATGAGGTACTATAAGGCTATATTATATTATAGATAATGTGTGGCAAAGCAGAGGCTCGACTCCTGTTGGTTTCCAAAGCTTGTACTTTACTGACAGCCATATCTATGGAGAAACCTGTGTGTGCCTGACCCAAAGGATAGGAATCAGTGGGCAAGGTAGGAAGAAGAGGGAACTGTGCCCATGTGGCAGATCCTGTTTCAGCCCAGATGCTCCTGGGCAAGGAGGGAGGAAGAAGGCTGTGGGGGGTGCACAAAAGGGGGAGAAGTGCTTGAGGGCGTCCTGGGAGCCCTGAATGAGCACCTCGCTTCAGAGGTGTTTCTCAGCCTCTCTTTACTTTTATCCTCACCTGGTGTCTCCAGAATCCTGGTTTGTGATCTTTTTCCTGGGTTTACTTCCTAGAAACTCATGCTCAAAGTTCAAAGAAACTCAGCTAGATTATTTTATTTGAACATTTTCTACCCTGAACATAATTGCAGGAATTTTATTGCCCTGAAACTGACCAATTTGCGGAAACCTTGGACCCTGTGCATCTGGGGTTGGAGGCAGGAGTGACTATCTGGGGACAATAACAGGGCCTGAGCTCTGTGGCTTCGGTTGCATTCTCTCCTTTTTGGGCCTCTTCAGAGACTGAACCTTATTTTCAGAAAGAGCAGTTCATTCTCTCCAGCTCAAAGCTGCATGTTGGAAATGCTCTCTGGGCTCACCAGAAGGCTGACCATGTTCCTGCATGGACCTACGTCTTCAAGTAGGAGACAGGGTCTGCCTGAGACTCTCTGACTTGCGTGCCCAGCGCCCAACACTGCACAGGTGGTCAGAGAATGTTGGGGGCTCTCAGGTATTTAGAATGTGGGCAGGAGAAGAGCTGCACAAAGAATAAAGGCTCAGTCCTGCCCTCCAAAGATGGTAACGCGCTCCACGCCCCCACCAAAATCGGCATCTTATCCACTGAGGCCCGAAGCCTGAAAGGACCCACAGCTCAGGGGGAGATCAGCGACCAGGGCTGAGGAAGAAGCCGGTTGGATTGGTTAGCTGGGGCCAGCGGATGGGGGCAGAAAGAACATCTGGGGCCTGAGGGAGAGAGGACCGCTAAAGGCTGAAACTGGAACCTGGGCTGCATACAGTAAAGAAGAAGAAACAAATGCCTTATAGCATGAAGAATAAGGAAAACCTGTTGTACCCATGTGCCGTCCTCCTCCTGGGTGGCTCTGGCCACAGGGGGCAGTGCCGCTCCATGGAATGCTCAGGGCATTTTCGTTTCTCTTGAAAGAAATGGTTCACAGGCAAATCAAAGTCGAGACTGATAACTTTATAAGCCTCTGGGAGACCTTTCGGGGCCTGGGGAGACTCATGCCTTCCCTAGCTCCACAGAGAGCAGGGTATAGAGAATGCTCCAATCTTCTGGCTTTAAAGAACTTTGCTATTTCTGTTGTTATCATTGGTGATGTCATTACAGTACATTTCGAGGGACAAACGTTCTAAGGATCACACCTATATCTTGTAGAGTCCTACTCTAAAGTCTTGCTTTGGAATGACTGTCCCTCTTTGTATCCTGAGCATCCAGGTCCTTCCAGTCTAGGATGACTAGGTAATAATATTTTATCCGTGCAGCAGCTTCATCTATACTGCAGGCAAGAATTACCTCTTTTTCTTTTTTCTCTGGTTTTTGTTTTTTTTTTGATACCAGTGATTGAGCTCAGGACCTCACGCTTGCCAGGCAGGTGCTGTGCCGCTGAGCTAAATCCCCAGCCCTGGAGTTACACCTTCTCCCAGGTAGCCTCCCCAGCACCCAGGATGGAGCCCTGCAATACATGTGGTATTTCATACGTATTGATAGCCCAGGTAATAATCTTAGTTTATAAGCGGCAGTGTTTATGAACTATTTGAGGATCAGCTGTTTGGGACTCATTGATCTGAAGTCGAACAAAAGTCTGTCTCTGAACAGCTACCACCCACCACAGCCGTCTGCTTCCTTTCCTCTGTCTCACCCCCGACGTGTCCTCACCACAGCACAGGACAGGGCAGCATGCCTTCCCAAAATAGCTTCTCTGAAGATTGCTTTCCTAGGGTTCCCTTCCTAACACAGCTGCAAGGAAGTGTGACTTGAGCCTAAATATCCTGAAACCTCCTGGTATCTGACCATTGTCCAGCAAAATCCAGAAAATAGGCCCCACCAGGGGCATTTGTTACTGAACTACTGAAAGGACCTCAGGCGTCGTGAAGCATTCTCAACAAAATGGTGCCCGAGGCCTGGATCTAGAGGAACAGGAAGGCCACCTACTCACTCCTCCTGCAGCCCCCTGGCCTCTGCACATCAGCTCCTCAACCGTTCTCCCTCCTGGGAAGCAGAACTATGAAGCAAGAACATATGAGGGCTTTGGACTTCAGAGAAACACAACTTTGAGTGAGCCGCTTTGCTTTCAAGCCTGTTAGGGATCTATGATTGACACTGAACCTGACTCTACAGCAGTGTTTCAGGGCACTTGACCTCTAGCCCAGGATAACTCCGTTCCTGGTTGGTTCTAGAACGGCATGCGCGCCAATTCTGGCCAAGAAAAAGACAGGGAAATGTCTACCAGAGATGTCAGCTTCTCTGTCCCACGCCAGTGGTGAAAGCCTCAGGATGGTGCCTATCCCAAAGATGGCGGAGTGAAGATTGTCAAACCTCTGTATCTTTATGGCACTGTAGATCCACCCATCCAACCCTCATTCTGCCAGCCTCCTCCACCCAAATGCATCTCTTGCCCTCTTTAAGCCAGCCTGAGTTGGGCTTGCTGCCAGGGCCCTGGCTGGCCCCAGACCACAGGCATGAGGGAAAAGCCAGCAGGCATTTTATACTATATATTAGTCACTCTCCAAACTTCTGTTTTCCCCTTTCCTTCACCCCTGCATAAAGCAATCCTGGGAATGTGACCAAAGACAGTCTCATTTCTTCCACTTTACCCAAGCGCTCCAGAAAGCACCTGAGCTTTGAACAAGGTACCAGTAGGTCTTCGATTTTTAAATGACTCTGGGCCGGGGATTTAGCTCAGCAGTTCAGTCCTTGCAAGGGCAAAGACCCGAGTTCAATCTCCGGTACCCCCCCAAAATTAATATTTAAATGATTCTGAACCTGCCATGCACCTTCAGAGCTTGCCTTTGGTAGCACACCTGCATGACTGTCTATGGCTCACTTGGTGGGTGTGAAAAATTTTAACAGACTCATTGCAGGTGCTGTGATCCCAGGCCTTTTGTACATCAGAGAGCAGCAGCTGGGCTTTAGGCCCACCCTTCCCCCACCCTCTAAGATGCCTCACAGCAACAAGTCAGGGACATCTGTGGCTGATCACCTACAAAGCAAACCATCTGAGGAATGTCTGGTATTCAGGGTATGTGGTGTGGTATGGGTTTGTTTTTTCTGTTCATCATCACTTGGGGTGGAAATCCTTAACCGTTTTGTCTGGAGACCTTAGCTGGGAACTGAGGACCAGGCAGGACAACGGGGAGGGAGTAGGGTAATCCAGACCAGTTCCTGCTCCAGGAACTATAGGGTCCCCTTCCTGTCCTGGCTTATTCTCCTCAGGCTCTGACTTTTCCTTCTGGTTCCATGACATAGTTAATTTAAAAGCAGCAGAGGACATTGCCTTGGGGAGGAATCACTGGGAGCTCAAGGAGGGAACAGGGTCAGGAAGAGGCTGGCCTCTATAAAAGGATGGATGCTTGTTCTTTGCCTTTGATGTCTGTCTTCTTAGCTTGACATGGGACAGAATCTGGGCTGGAATCATGTTCTGGGTGGTGATCTTGGGCACATCTCTTGATTTCTTGGAATATTTTCATTTTCATGTGTATACAGGCTTTTTGCCATGATTCTTACTGGGTCTGGATGGTGGACATTCTTGATGTTTGATAGCTACCCATTCTTCTGCAAATCAATTATATGCTATGTGTTTTACTAGGTGTTTTATAAGTACCAATGTTTTCTTCTCACCTAACAACATTATGTCCTTACATTGTGACAGTCACAGTTCCAAACACTTTAAAACATTAACATGTTTAACCCTACTAGGAAGATACCCTATCTTACAAATGAAGAAATTGAGCCACAGCAAAGTTAAATAGTTTCCCCACGTTTATGCTGCTGGTAGAAAACAGCAGAAACAAGTGGCAAACCCAGACAGCCTGGCTCAGACTTGTACCCTCCCTGATGTGCTCTATTGCATGGTAGGTGTTTTTCATAACAAATGAGCACGTCTTCTCCACACTGTGGATGAGAAAATTGAAATGAAGAGAAGTAGTCAATGCGGCCAAGATCATGCAGCTTTCAAATGGTGGAGCCAAGAGCTGAGCCAAACTGGGCTAACCAAAGGTCCTCACGAGGTCAGGCTATCTCTGACAGGTTAATGCATCGCAGGAGAGAAGACTTCGAACTCCCAGGCAGACCACTGCAGACGGGTACATTTGATTTTGGACGTCTCCATCTGTAGACACGATGAAGATGTCAAACTGTGGCCTTCAAAAAGTTAAAAGCATGACTTTCACACAAACATACAGTGAACACATGCCGAAGATTTATTTAACGTGATGAAGAAACCAGCAGACTGTCCAGATTCACTTAAAAATATATAGAATATGAATTGTCACTGTAGGCATGCTGAAATCAGATTGCTAAATCACTTACAAAAGTGATGATCTTAAACGGCACCAAAGCGTAGCCTTTGGGTCGCAGCCTGTCCTACCAGAGAAACTCGCGGCACTTTGATAAAGTCATTGGCATCACTTTTAGTCTCCTACAGCTAGGTATCTACTCAGCGTAATGCAGTATCCCACTCAATGGAAAATAGGGCTCACAGCAAAGGAACATAGCAGAGAGAAGTAGTTAGGCTTTCAAGGGATGTATTAAAATGTCCATTCAGTTCTTTTGCCTAACTCCAGGTTTGGGGTACAGTGGTCCCCAGGCATACATGACAACACCACCAGGGGTTGCCAAAACTGTGCGTAGTATCAAACCCTACATAACTCTTCTTTTTGCTATACTTCACACACCTGGCTATGATAAAGTGCAATTTACAAAGCAGGTACAAGAAGAGATTAAGAATAACTAATAAAGTCCTAGAACAATTATAACAGGTTGCCATAATCATTCTGTGTTTTCTCTCTCTCGAAACGTCTTGCTGTACTTTCACCTTTTCACTCCAGAATGCTCTCTGCGCTCTCTGGTGTTTCAGAGTTGCCAACATAACTGCACCTGTACTTTGGGGCCGTTGTAGAGTAAAGGTGACAGTGGGCCTGATAACTGAGTCAGCTCGTAAGTAAGTGACTAACAGACAGCAAATGTATATAGTGTGGATACGCTAGACCCGGGGATGAGTCACATCCTGGCCAGGACTGGGTGCGACAGTGTGAAATTTAAAACTTATGAATTGTTTATTTCTGGAATTTTCCATTTAAAATTTCCAGGCTGAAGTTTACCATGGGTAACTGAAACTCTAAAAAGCAAAACCATGGATAAGGAAGGGACAACTTTTTTTTTTTCCCTAGACACAATGCCTTGTGCCAATGACCATCAAGTCTTTTGTGATCTGGATGGGAACTCACCACCAGGTTCAAATTGTGGTCGTGTCATTTTCTGCACTTCTGCAAATCCCTTTTCTCTCATAGTTCTGTCATCTGCAAAGAATATTTGGTGTTTTTTTTCCTTTTCTTAATTGATGTAGCAACACCATCTCCTTAACCTCCCAAATTCCTTGCCTGGATCAGTGGAACTGGATGTAACAGGACTGGGGTGGTCATTGTTCTGGCTTCTGATGTGAGAGAAACCAGCTTTTGTCCTTCTGGCTGTTAAAGGAAGTCCTTGATGGAAAACTCTTAGTGTGGCAGGTGAATCACCTCTGGGATCCTCGAGCCCATACTGATACATCGCAGAGTATAGGCTGCAGGGAGCCACGCCAGCAAAACAGGGACTTCAGCAACCTTTGAAGACGTAGATCACATTAGCGATTCAGAACCGCTGTGCAGCATGTTTCTGACAATGAAACTTTCAAGAGATGCTCTGATCTGGTACCATCTGGGACCTAAGAGTGAGCCACCCTGTGGTGAGCTCACAAGTGGGCTTTGGATAGTGACCCTGGGCTCTCCAGCTGCACGAGCGTGGGCAAACTTCCTAGCCCTGTGTGTCTCTGTGTGTCTCTGAGTTCTTGCCTGAGATTCCTTCTGCACATCCAATACCTCACCAAGGGCAGAAGCAAGGCTTATGATGTGGCTGAAATAAAGGAGCAAGGGGCAAGGTCCTGGCGTGAGAAAGGACTGTGACGTAAGACGTGACCCCAGCTGCTGCGGTCCTCAAGTAGCCCGTGCTTCTCTGGGAAGGCGATGAAAAGTGACTTCATTTCCATGATGACGGCCTGTAAGCGAGCTGGCAGCGTGACAGCCGTTTGAGGTCTCAGTTGGTTTAGTTTGTTGGTAGATGCGCTCCCAGCAGCTGTATTTTTTAAAGCCTCCTTCATGAATTTGGCCTGCAGCTGAGGGTGAAAAGCCCCAGCGGGGTGGGGCCATCTTCTCCAGATGCCTGAAAACCATCCCACTTGCAGGCAGCCAGCATCAGTCCGGTGGCCTCATTCCCAAGTGCACCCAGCTAAGCCCAGTGTCCTCTAAAGCCCAGCCCCTGAGCTGCGACTGGTGTTGAAGGCACCAGTTTGAAAGGCGATTTCGTATCAGCTTCCATGACAGGTGCATAAATGGTAGCGTTGGTCTTGCCCAGATGCCCACTGTGGTCATCACAGGAAGAGAAACTTCCACGGAGGGTGAGCCCTGCTGTCTGACATTGGCCTCAGCCCTGTGCACAGACTGAGGTTCTCACCCTTCACCCAGCTGGTCCAAGGTCACAAATCGGTCAACAGGTCTACAGGGGAGTGAAGCCCAGGGGGTCTTTTCTGTACGGTGGCAGCGAGATCAGACAACCAGCCATTGGTGCTCAGAATTCCCAAGCAGATTTTTTCTTCCTCTAACTTAATTTTCCAGGCAAACTCCTCTCACCTCTGGCAAGTCTGCTTGTGTGGTCGTTAAAACTTGGCATTACCAGTAAATATGTTACTGAAATGACTGAATAAATAAAATCAGGACATGCTTTAACGTGATGAAAAGGGGATCTCTGTGTATGTTGGAGATTTTGTTGTTGGGTTGGTTTTTCTGTTTGGTTTGTAATTCTTTTACAAAGAGATTAAAGTACCTTTATGTACATATCTGGTTTGCAGCTTTGGATCTTGTCGTACTGTTTTTCTCAGGAATGCCTGGAATTTCAGGGACAGTGCACTAAACCCCCTCAGAGTCAGTAGTGAGTGAAGAAAGACCTCAGAAGCAGCAAGTATTTCCGCAGCACCTGTGCCAGCCGCTGTGGAGCGGGTCCCAGAGGTCACAGAAACTGAGCATTGCCCACCGTTTACAAGTAAGTGACAGGCACACCCTCTCCACAGTGTTGCAGAAGAGGAACACATCTCAGTTCTGCTCCATCGGAAGTGCCCTCTCCACGCCAGGAAGCATGAGGTTTTTTTCTTACTACAGAAAAACTGAGACCGGAAATACTCCATCCTCCCCTCCGTCCTCAGCCCAGACCCCTTCAGATAATTCCAAATTCTAAGTGGACCCAACCCAGAAGCATCTTGTTTTAATCCAGCACCCTCCCTTTTGTGCAGCCAGATGAGGAGGAGCTGGGTTGGAACCACAGAGACCACCTGTGAGGACGACCTCTGCCCCAGGTCCTCCAAGCTGGACCTTCCCAAGGAGGACTGCGGAAGAGAGTGGTCCAGGTGTGGGAATGTCCTGCTGAGCCCTGGCACTGCCCGGAGCTGGCTGAGCCTCAAGTCTCCTCACCCGTAGAGTGGACCCACTGCCTGCATCACATGGTGGCCATCAGGGGCAGGGTGGGTGGCAGGGCAGCCAGTACCCGGAGGCTCTGTGCATCCCCGGTTCCCACATCTCCCTGCCTCTCAAACTCAGGTGGCCCAGGTCCTCTGCGGACCATCACTTGTTGGGCACTTGAGCTGTGCGAGCAGCTGAAGCCAGCTGACCTGGGCTCAGTGGAAGGGGAGATGGTACCCTCATCCCAATGGCTGCTTCAGCTGCCTGCAACATTGAAGTAACTAAGAAAGGAGTTCGCTCCAAGGATCAGTGATTCTCCCGCGTTCCCCATAAGAATCAGCTGGAAGGCTTAGTAATGGGCTGATGATCCTGGGTCTCTGATCGGGTTAAGTCTGGAGTAGGATTTAAGAGTTTGCCTTTCTATTCCATTCGGCTGCTGATCCATGGACCGCACTCTGGGAGTCAGTGCCATCCTTCTCCTTCTCTCCTGCCAGTCCCCACCTGGCCAGCCCTGGGGACAGCTCACCCCTTGGGCTGCTGGCCCACCTCATCTGTGGATAGGTGTCCCTGGCCATGGTCTTCCGAGGCGAGGAAAGTGAACCACTGGTGAAGACCCCTGCCCTCTTCTCGTGTTGAAGAGCAAGCCCAGGGAGAGATGCAAATGAGATCTTAATCTTGATAAAATTTAACCTGGTGGTGGTGAATTCCCTCAGGAGCTTTAGAAAACTATGGATCCGGTGCCTTAACCCCTGCATCTGACTTAGCAAGTGCTGCATGAGGCAGCCCGCGCCCCTGTTAATAAGCACACTGATGACTGAGAGCAGGTGACTCTCTTCCCATGGTCTGGCCCCAGAGGCATAGGAAAAACAGAGCCCTGTAGCCTCGGTCTGAACTGAGCCAATGCACAAGTCCTAGACCTGTAAAGCAAAGTGTGCATATAAAATAAGTAAATAAGCAGCTGATTAGATAGATGATTGACTTTAAAGCATCGAAGAAGAATCCTTTATTTCACAATTCTGTTGCTGAACATTTTACTTCCTGAATTTAGCTCCAGAGCATATGCTTTCTCCACCATCACAACAGAACTCTCAGCTTTTTCACAGGGAGCATATTACAAGCCTTATTCGGCCATTGGGGTGATTACTTCAATCTCAAGCCCCCTATTTCTGTGTTCCCGGGGCAGTGCCTGTCAGCAGCAGGTGTTCAACAAGGGGGTGCCAGCTGGATGAAGACTCCCAACCTTTCAGTGACTCCTCCAGTCGCCTTTCAAACACCCACTGAGCTTTTCCCAGGTCCCATCGGCTATCTTTGGAGCAACCTCGTGCTTTTAGAAATGCCGTGACAAACTGCCTTTGGCCTTTCATTTTGTACATATTTGTGTGATTTTGAGGGGTGGTTAAAAAACTCGGCCTCTCACCCAGCCGCACTCCGTGCCAGGAGTCAGGATAGGAACATCAGCCCTTGTGGCAACGGAAAACAGGACTGCAGGCAGCTTTTGAAGCCAGGGGCACGGTCCAAAGGCCTTGCTTGCTTCCAACAAAGCAGGCGCTTCCCCAGAGGTAGGCCTAGGGCTGTTTCTGGGAACCAGCTCCCATGGTGCCCTCAGGGTTGGTTTATGGGAAAGAAAAAGCAGAACTGAGCTTGGCCCTTCCTGCATGGGAAAGCTGGCACTTTGTGGGTGCAGCACCACCCATGATTAAAATCCCACATCCCTCCCCTGTGAGGAGAGGAGGGAGGTGGGATGGGGTGGAGTGGGCTCCTTGGCTGCCAAGGCGACTCTTAAGGGAGGCCAGAGAAGCCAGCAGAAGAAGCCCCAGCCTCTCTGCATCCTCCGAGGCCCTCCAGGAAGAGAGCTGTTGGGCGTGGTCAAGTGAACACCCAGGTGACTGTGGCACAGCTCCTCCCTGGAGATTTGGGGGCGGTCCCAGGAATCCTCCTGGGCCCCCCACATGGCTCTTTGAGGGAGTTTTGCTTTATTAGGAAAGAGTTGCCTCACTGGAATTTGAACACGAATGTGTCCACATTAGCAGATTTTTTAAAAAGACAAACTCAATCCCACTGGCTCGTTTACCAGACAAGTGGCACAGGCGCCCCATAGGCCCTCCGGGTCTTCCCAGCCGGAAATGCTGTCACTAACGTACCATAAAGTCTGTCCCTGTGGTCCCGGTAACCAACTATACCCAGTAGCTGTGCGAGTCTCTTAAGTCCCCTGTGTCCAAGCCACATGTCCTGCGTCTTCCAAAGTCCTCCTAAGAGCACAGTCCCTTCTCTCTTTGCTCCTGGCTTCTTCCTGCTTGGGGTGGCGCCCTCCCTAGGCCAGGCTGGAGAGCTGACTCTCTGCTTCCTCCTCCCCGTCTCTCTGACATTGGGCCCTAGGAACTGAATCTCAAACACCGTCACTCCGCGAGCCCCATGTACAGTGTCTTTCCCACTTATATAAAATCTTCAGAAAAAGACAAATCTATAGATAGTAAATTGATAGTTTCAATAAAGTTCCTTTTTTTTTTTTTCCAGCCTTGGGAATTGAACTAAGGACCTTGCACTTGCAAGGCAGGCACAGTGCCACTGAGCTAAATCCCCACCCCCAAAACTGTTATTCTAATAAAATTTTCAAGTTTGACATGTTACCATAAAGGCAAAAAAAATGACTGTGCTGTGAGCTGCTGAATTGTTCCTGCATATTTACGTCACTAAATAGATGTTCACTTCCTGGTGGCATATTTAACCATATCACTAACCTTTTGGCACAAGGCAATATAATTGGGAAAACCCTTTTCAGTAACATTTTTATGATTTATAACTGGTAGGCAGATTAATGGTCCTCTAAAGATGTTCACATCCTTATAACCAACACAGACATTCACATGCTAATAACCAACACTTGTGAAATTATTTATTACCTTACATGACAGAGATTTCTCAAGATGTGATTAATAAAGATCCTGAGGGCTGCAAGTGTAGCTCAGCAGCAGAGCAATTGCAAAGCATGCTCAAGGCCCTGGGTCCAAGCCCTGAAGCTGTCAAAAAAACATTGCTTAATTAGGATCTTGAGATGAGATTACCCCAGATTATCCAGTGATCCTGATGCAATCACAAGAGCTCTTTTAAGGGAGAAGAGTCATGGAGTCGCAGAGAGAGGAGAAGAGGGTGGCTTGAAGGTGCTGCTGCTGGCTTTGAGAATAGAGGAAGAAGCCACAAGCCACGGTCAGCAGGCAACTGAAGAAGGGGGGAAGGCAGGAAGGTGGATCTTCTTAAATTCTAAGTAAATATTATGTATTTTGAGAATAGAGGAAGAAGCCACAAGCCACGGTCAGCAGGCAACTGAAGAAGGGGGGGAAGGCAGGAAGGTGGATCTTCTTAAATTCTAAGTAATAATATTATGTAAGCAGAGTCCTGTCAACACCATGGGCTCAGTAAACCCCTCTTAGACTTCTGACCTCCAGATCTATAAAGTAATGAATTTGTGTTGTTTTAAGCTCCTACATCTGTATTTATTTTTTTTTCTTTTTGTTGAATTTATTGGTACAATCTAGTATACAATACAATTACATTCATCATTGGGATTCTGTACCTTTACATAATAGGTCTTGATTCTCATTTTTCCCCTTGTCCCTGCCCTCCCTTCACCCCCTCCTCCCCTCCCCATTTACAAACACTTTATTTCCATTTTTTCAGTTTCTCATATTTTTTTCCTCTCCCTTATTACCTTTCCCCCACCCTTCCCACTTTCTCTACACCTTTAGCCCTTTACTTCCTATTTCACATTATTAATTATCTCATTAGGATCCTGTGTACTATTGTAGTTTTTCACACCAAAGAAACTATTCGGTATTTCAGTTAAAGAAATCTCTGTATGAACATTAAAAATAGGGAATCCTAAAATACAACTAAAAAGGAAAGTAAAAGAGAAAAGGCAATGATGTAACATTAAAATAATCCTTAATTCTGGAGATGAAACTGGTCCCTGAACATATTTAAATTGCTTCTCGCTCTTATAGTCTTATCTTATTCTTTTTTTCATTATTTAGAGAATACTTTATTAGTTTCTGTAATCAAACCCACGTAGATATGACCTTACATATTTACTAAGATGTGTTACCCCTGTACACATGGAAAAAATAAAAATAAAAATAAAAATTAATTAACATTTCTAGACCAATATGGTTGTCCATTTCTGTACAATGCCAAGTCAACACAGTAAATTGGGATGACTTTTTCCAAAG
>NW_022900937.1:14944768-14998068 GCF_012274545.1 Fukomys damarensis
GGCCTTTTCATCCTCATTTGCCCTATTGTTTGCCATTGGTAAACTGGAAGTCTGTCCTTGTGTCGTGCTTAAGTGTTTTCTCAGTTTAATTTTTGTTGTCAGACTGTCCTTGGTTTAATCTCTGGATTATCACCCAAATCTTCCTGATATAGTTGCGCCCTAGCTTCTGTGTCTCTAACGACCCACAGACATTCTCATCTTCATAACATCAGAGAAAGCAGCTCATCAAATCAACGGTAATGCTTTACCCCAACTGATACAATCAGTGACACATTAAGATCAAGCACAACTTGGACACTGACCACCTGTGGTAGTCACTAGTCTATCACCCTTAAATCATTTGAATTAAATTGAAATCAAGAAGCAGTCCAGAACATGTCTGCAGTGAACAAGCTTTTCAATATAGTATTTTAAGCATTTAATAGCTCAGACAGAGCGAGGATGCAAGACCCCTGATCTCAGTTAGCTGATTGCTGAACCATGACGCTTAGTTGGGAACTCAGAAAAAATACCCTTGATGACCACCTCTGTCTTTGCAGAGTGGGTCCAAAGACTTGCACAGTCAGGAGGTCTGAGAGTGCGGGGGGGGTGGGGCTTAGCTTATGGGGGTTCAGGGGCGCCCGCGCAGCTACCTTCCCGGCGCTTGAGCGATGACTGCTGGGTTGGGAGCAGGCGTGGTTCTCCTTCCCACGGTGGATCAGGGCCCGGCCTGCCTCCCGGCACTTGAGCGATGGCAGCTGGGTCGGGAGCAGGCGTCTACATCTGTATTTAATTTACAATTGTATTTGATTGTTATATCAGCAATGGGAAACTAATATAATAATTTAAGGCAATCTTTTAAAAAATCCTTTATCTTCAGCTTGTGAAAATAGCTGATGGGCTATCGTAGTCATCTGGACAATTTAAAAATTTAGTCTCCAAAGTTCAAAACTGTTAGGAATTAGCCCCTTACAGCATTTTTATAAACAATCTGTTGCAA
The DNA here is from genome assembly GCF_012274545.1 of Fukomys damarensis. NCBI lineage: Eukaryota > Metazoa > Chordata > Mammalia > Rodentia > Bathyergidae > Fukomys > Fukomys damarensis. The sequence continues at coordinate 14,945,748 of NW_022900937.1, forward strand.
CATATAATGATTAATAAGATAAAAAGACACATCTTTTTTCTCTACTATTTATTTCATATTCTTTATTATTTCTGAATTGAAGATATTTTATATTACATGTTTATCTGATGTTAGACTTTTTTCTTCTACCTCATGAAATTTTGAGGTTGGTGGAAAAGCTGGCATTCTGCTTTTAATTAATCACATAACACAGTGGTACCTTGGCTCGGGAGCACTTTTGTTTATGAACAATTTGGTTCACAAACAGAAGCTGCACCAGGTGACAGACACAACAGACATCTTTCCCACCTGAACGTGAACATAGCCATCTTTTCCAGAATCATGGGATGAGTTAAGTTTGTAAATTGAGGTACCACTGTATGGGAACAATTTCTATAGAGTATGTTCTTGACATAATTTTGCCCTAAAATATTAAGACCTGAAACTACAGTTCATAATGCTTAACTGCTAGTGAATGAAGAAATTCTACAAAGATTATCATTGTCGTGTAACCTACTTCTATCAATTTTAATATTACATTGTTAGCAAAAAAAAAAGACAATACGCTTTCTGAGCGTGATAATGCATTTCTTCTAACACATCAATTATTTTTCTAATGTTTAACTATTCAAGCCTAATACTTTTTTTTTTGCCACATAGCTAGCATTCATTAATTTTTGCATCATTTTATTCATGTAATTTTTTTTTCAAGAGGCTGGTTTCCTACAATGTACACCGTGAGAATGCTGAATGGAATTTGAGAGGAAATTCTCAAACACCAGAAATCTATCTGAACGACAGAGCCTGGTCCTCGTACCCGGACTGTCACACAGACTGGCTGCAATATGCAATCAGAAGTGCTGTTTGCTGAAGCCAAACCACACGAGGCCTGAAAACACCCCACACTCCTGCACCCCTGAGCAGCACGCCTTTGTCTTTGGGGATGTGGGAGAGAGGGGAAGCCTGAGTCTCAGGGGCAGTGGGGGTGGAGCGTGGGTGGTGGCAGCAGCCTCTCCTGTGGAGCTTGGATGTGGTTTGGGGCGTCTCCCTGACAGTCCCCACTTTGGAGCCCATCGCTGGCCGCTTCCCTGGGATCTCTGAACTTCCACATTTGAAAGTGATCTTTCTTCCTCCTGCTCTCACGAAAGTTGTGAATGTCTCGGATACCCAGTATCTTCCCCTGCTGAAGACCTACAGTAGGTTCTGTTCTGACCCAACCCTGACTGGCAGGGTGATGGGTAGTCAGTCTCAGAGTGCCCTGTAGCAGGGTTTGGAGTATCTGGCCTTTGGAGATTGAAGACGGTGCCAAAGGGCTGTTGGCTATCGGCCACAGTCAAAGCCACACTCCTGGGCAACTGTTACTGTCCATCCCGAGCAAGCCCACGGCTCTCAGTGTGACTCCCATCTCAACAAGGCCCCTCAGTCTCCATCCGCGAGCCAACCTGTTTGGCTTTGACCAGGAGGAAAGAAGCAGTGTCAGGCAGTAATGCTGTGAGCCTAACAGGCGGGTGTTCATGCCCACGCATAGCTCCCTCATGCGACTGGAGAAAAGCAGCCGTCACCGAGGCAATGGGGTGGCTTTTTAGACCCTTGTGACATGCAAAGGGATGGCAAGTGGCATGGATGATACCCACTGAGTCGAGAAATAGGGCCACATAGTAGGGAGGACAGCAGGGAAAATGAAAGAACATCTATCTGCTCTGCAGTAGTGCTGTGCCAGGCCAGCAGTTCTCAGACTTTTTGTTCTTGGGATGCTCTTTTTTTTTTTTTTTTTTTTTTTTTTTTTTTTTTTTTTTTTTTTTTGGTAACAGGAATTGAACTCAGGTCCTTGCACTTGCGAGGCAGGCCGCGGAACCAATGAGCTAAATCCTCAGCCCTATGGGACCTCTTTCTGTTCTTAAAGATGAAAACTGGGGTACCACAGAGCTTTTGTTCCTGTGAGCTACGCCTACTGACATTTACCATGTTATGAATGGAAAGAGAGAAAAAAGTTAAAACAAGAGTACAGAGCATGCCAGGTGTGGTGGCGCGCACCTGTGATCCCAGCACCTGGGAGCCGAGGCAGGAGGATCGCTGCAAGTTCGAGACCAGCCTGGGCTACAATCGCGAGACTCTGTCTCAAGAAACCAAAGAAGGAAAGACAGAAAAAAAGAAAGTGAAAAGAAAACAGCACACATTCCAAAGAGCCAATAGCCCTTAGGAAATTCCAATGTCCCCTGGTGAAAAGATGAGAATGAAAAACCACAAATAAAACATCTTGGTGTTTTCATACACACAATCCTGACCTTGCAGCCACCCTGAAAGGATCTTGGAGACTCCTAGACCGAACTTTGAGAGCTGCAGCACTAGGCTGTTACACACGACCTCTTAACACCCTGAAATGCGTAGGATTACTATTCCTGTTTTGCAGAGCAAGAAACTGAGGATCAAAAAGGCCTAGTAGCCAGGTGTAGCGGCGCACGCCTGTAATCCCAGCACTTGGGAGGCTGAGGCAGGAGGATCACTGTGAGTTCAAGACCAGCCTGGGCTACATAGTGAGTACCAGATCAGTCTCAACTACACAGTGAGACCCTGTGTCCCCCCACCAAAAAAAAAGGCCTAGTAGCTTGGCCCAGGTTACAGAGCTACTAAGCATCAGACCAGGCCTCAGCCCTGCTCTCTGACTCCAGAGCCTGCATGTGGGCAGAGGATCTGGCCGGAGAGGGCCAGGCCGGCAGGGAGAGGCCTCGGGCTAAAAGGAGGGACCCTGGGGGCGGGGGACCTTCCCACCAGGAGCTTCCTGGCCAGGAGCAGCAGCCTGAGTGTCCAGGCTTGCCCTTGCCCTGTGACCATGCTGAATGGGCAGATGCCCCTGACGTGAAGGCCTGGGAGAGGGAGGCTACCTGGAGTGGTGGGGAGAATAGTGGTAGGGGAACCTGTGCCGGTCTGAGCTTCACCTTCACACGAAACTATGACGCCAGCCTTTTTTATTTGGAGCTCGTCTGGCTAAGTTGTTAAACTGCCCAGGCTGAGCTCGAACTTGCGGTCCTTCTGCTTCAGGAGGGCTGGGCAAGGCACACCCTGAGGGGCTGGGCTAGAGGGTGCCGTAGAGTAAAGCCGGGAATCCCAGGGCCAGCTGCCTGGTGAGAAGAAACGCACCCTCCACCCCCTCCCCACAGCGCAGGGGATGAAGCCCAGGCCTTTTCCAGGACCATAATAGGTGATTGCACTCCGAAGCCCGACAGTGGGAGTTTCCACTCAAATCTACAGAGCGAGAGCAGGTTTGATATCAGGGCAGCATTCCACAGCTACTGCTGCCCGGCCTGGGGCCTCTGTTTTCAGTCTCAATGCCGTCAGACAACTTTAAAGGCCCAGAAGCGCAGTTTTAGCCAGAGAGGAGGAGGAGGGCACACGGCCCTGGGCCTCCCACGCGCACACGGAGGCAGTTCGTGGCAGCACCACCAACTTCAGGCTCTTCTCCTGTTTCTCTCTCTCTCTCTCTCTCTCTCTCTCTCTCTCTCTCTTTCTCTCTCAGTCTATCTTTCTTTCTTTGTTGGCACTGAGGATTGAACCCAGGGCCTTTCTTTGTATCAAACTACATCCCCAGCTGCTCCCGCCCTCTTTTTTTTTTTTTTCTGTACAGGATCACACTTAGGTCCTTGCGCTTGCGAGGCATGCGGCAGAACCACCGAGCTAAATCCCAGGCCCCCAGCTCCTTCCTTTTTAAAAACCATTCACTTTGAGACGTTCTTGTAAGGTTACTAAATCGTCCCAGGGTAAGCCAAAGCTTGTGATCCTCCTGCCTCAGCCTCCCAGAGTTCTAAGATTTCAGGCATGCGCTACCATGCCCAGCTTCAGATGCCTTATTCTACCTCCTGCTCTGGAAATTGGTGTGCCCATTTTGTGGAATCTGAGGGTCCACACTCACTGGCACCCTGGCATTTGCTCGTGCAGACCACCTGGAATGGCAGCCCGTGGCCAGGTCCCCACAGCCCACATTTCCTTCCAGCGGGACAAGCCCTACATGCCACCTCCTGGGCACGGAGGGCGACACTCTGGGAATAACATAACACGAGCAACGAGTCACACCATGCGGCTCTTTACACTTGACCCTTCCGTCAGTGCCCTGGCAGCCTGGGGCTTTATAGCAACCTTACCATGTTTTTGGGTGCAGTACCCGTCCTTCGTTTCCCGTTAGTCCCTGTTTGCAGTGCGTAACGTTTACCTTCCCTGTGCGGGGTCGGTACAGGCACATAACATCTCAATTCCTTTTTCATCCCCACTCCTTTCCCTCCCTCCTCTTTCCACCTCTTATTCCCTTTCCGTTTGAGAAAGAGAGATTTTTTAGTTTGCTTTTTATAATCTGAGAAGCCCAAATTAAAAATAAAGAGCAGAAATATCATGCTATTTAATCTTGTGTTTCACTTAACATTATGGTCTCAAAATGCATCCATTTTCCTACAAATGACTCAAATTAACCCTTATTTACGGCACAGCAGTACTCCATTGCGTTAAACACCACATTTTCTTTACCCAGTCACCTGCTGATGGACGACACAGGCTGCTCTCAAGATTTAGCTATTTTGAATTACGCTGCTATAAATGTGAATGTGCACGTATCACTGTAATACGATGTCTTTAACTCTTTTGGGAAACTACCTAGAAGGAGAACAGCGGGTCAAATGGGATTCTCGTTATAGTTTTTTAATGCTGGTTTCCACAGTGGTTGCTCATGCAGAAGCCCAGGCTCGGTAGGGTAAAAGCGGGCGTCTAAGGCCATGGGAAAGGGGCAGTGGGCTGCAGGCCCCGTCTCAGCCCTGAGTCCTCTGTGCTGCGTGTTCTTCGGGGCAACCCTGGCAGCTGCAGGGGCACAGGCCACGGAAGCCTGAGTCGCAGAGGGCTGAGGCCTGGCCTCCCCACATCTCCTCCAGGTGCCGATCAGCCTTGAGCCCTCTGATGTTAGAAATGTGCCAATTAGCACTTTCAGTCTGAAGAGTAACCTATTTAATTTTAATTCTCTGTCCCGTTAAATTTGAATTTCTTTTTGCATTTAGGGAACTCTGCCACCTTCTGCTTCCTGGCTTCTGCGGTTAGCAGCTGGCCTTCGGGAACTCAGGGGCGCTGCCTGGGCCAGCCTGGTCTTTGATATCTTTCCCACATGCACCTGAGGAGGGAAATCCTCTGGCTTTTCATCCATGATGCAACAGCCCGTGTCCAGCCTTCCGCAGGAGGGAAGGACCCTAACCGCACCTTGAGGGCCCAGGAGAATGCTTTCCAGGGTAAATCCACCCTCAGGAAGCCACTATCTGTCCAGGCCAGGTGAGAAATCTGGGGGATTTCTCGCCCCAGCCTGGACCACCTCTCTGTAAGACACTAGGTACACACATGTTTTTTATGTGGCGGGGAGAAGGCTTTAAGAGCTTGTTACACGTCATAAGTAATCACTTCAAACTGGAGATGTCTGCCTACTTTAGAACAAATAAATACAGTGTGTTAATCATCAGAACTGTGTAGCAGCACCCACGTGGGTCCCCGTGACCCTCTCAGGGAATCTCTAAGGCCAAACTCTTTTCATAATGATCCTGAGGTATTACTTAGGGGCAGGAGCAATAGTAAGAAAGACTGCAAGCAATGAGCACAAATGAAACGGTCCCATTAAACTGTACTACTAGTCATTGTAGCTATTGTTTTTGTTTGTTTTCCAGTAGTGGAATTAAACCTGAAGACCTTTCAAGCTACAGACTCTCACTGAATCACTACCCAAACTGGGCTCAAATTTGCAATCCTCCTGCCTCAGCCTCCCATAACGGATGGGGCACAACACCATGCCCGACGCAGTCTTTATATTCTTCATTGCCATACTCTTGAGACCTAAGATTTCATCTTGACAGAGCAGAAAAGGTTATGCATTAGTAAATCTCAAACTTTGAATACATGTCATTTTAATATTTTATATGGGCAAATACACGGAAAAGCACGTGTGTAATTGTGGCAACCTGAACTAGCCACTTCCTTGTGCGTGATTGATGGCGCACATGTTCAAGAGATTCTTGAACTGGGATGAAGTTTCTAGGGCAAGGGGTGTGTGAGTATTCACCTTTACATGAAAGCATCAAAGTAAATAACAATATTCCTACAAGGAATATACATGACACCTTGGGACTCTGGTTTTCTGTGACACTTGATGTTATTGGACTTTTATATTTTTTTGCCCAAACGATTATAAAATGGATCCTGACTTTTGTTTTCCTGATCATTAATGAGGTTCAAACTAGGCATGTATTTTGCCTGCCCCTGCTAATTTTGTATCGGTTTAGTCAGCCACTGTCACAGACAGCACCAGCGTGAGCATGTGTGATACTAGCTAGGGATGGGAAAGGTTGAGGATTTCTGTATTTATTTTTATTTATATATTTTTGTTTGTTTGTTTTAAAGCAGGGTCTCACTATGTACTTGAGACTGACCTGGAACTCACTATGTAGCCCAGGCTGGTCTTGAACTCACAGTGATCCTCCTGCCTCAACTTCCTGAGTGCTGGGATTACAGGCATGTGCCACCAGGCCCGGTCGGATTTCAGTATTTAATATAAGATGTCATCTATTGTAACCTACACCACCAATTTAATATAGATTCTCAGGAGAATAGAAATGTCATATCAAGTTATGCAAGTTTGAAAAACTGAGAATAAGGTACATTTATTTATCTGCATTTTCTTTAATATTATTGTTTCAAATCATTGCTAAGTTTTCTTCACATGTAGTATCTAAAGGTTTTTGTTCTAGTTAAAATAAGCCAGGTGTGGTGGCACACACCTGCAATCCCAGCAAGGCTGAGGCAGGAGGATCACTGTGAGTTCGAGACCAGCCTGGGCTACGTAGAGAGTTCCAGGTCGGTCTCAATTACACAGTGAGACTCTGTCTCAAAAAACAAAACAAAACAAAAATAAATACTGTCCGAGAAGTGTAGATTTATGGAGCACTTTCTTGTGCCCATGAACTTGATCTCCTGCTGAGACTTAGTAAAGATGGTTACTATCCCAGGTTTTGTGTGAGTTTCCTATTTGGTTAAATTCATGGTTTCCTTATTTTTTCAGTAGTTGAGTCACATATCACTGGAATATGACAGTCAGCCAGAGCCTTCTGACAGATGGACCTGTAGCATCCAGTGATAATCTTCTACAGCCACGGGTCAGCCACGGCTGCTTCTCCAGCTCCAAAGTCTATGATCCGCTTGGAAAGATTTAGCTAAACCAGTAATAGCCCAGTAATGACAGCCAAGCCACTGTTCTCTCCTGTCTGCTGCCATCAGATAATGGCTAACACCAGTTGAAACACATACCTCAATCCCGAAACATTCAAAAGTGAAAGTGTACATCTTATTTGTCTTCTAATTATCTATCAATTAAACTTTAAATATATATTGTGTGCATATACATGTATGCATGTGTGTGGCCAGGGTCTGTTTAGCACCTACCAGGTGCTAAGTTCCATGATTCCAGGGCAAGAACTCTTCACTTGTTAACTCTAATCTCTACAGTAATTTGTGAGGAAGGCAATTTCTTCATTTTAAAGGAAACTGAGACTTCAAAAGAGGCAAGATATCTTGACCAACGCTTGTAGTGGTATAATCAGAATTCAAACCCAAGTCCTCCTGACTTCCAAACCCATAAACTTCTTGTCATTTTTATCATTCCAGAGTCCTTCGCTCACTACTGGGTAAGACCTCAGACAAATGTTACCTACTCCTACCTGTTACATCAGGTAGGGTGGATGCTGGCAGGAACAAGGGAGAGATTTGCAAGAGTTCGGCTAGGTTAAAAATAACAAGCAATTTACTCCTAATCCCACTAAGCTCCCTGGAGCTCCGGTAAACTGAGAAGGGGTGGGCGTGTTCGTTGGCCTGAGTGCAGGTGGTCTAAGGTTGCCCCTGTAACCTCCATCTTCCCACCTCAGCCTAGGCTGGGCTCACTTTCACTTTTTCTAATGTTGGTTTGTGCACAGCCCTAACACTTTGTTATGATGAAAAATTGTAAAATAATTGTCAGCAAAGAAGCCCAGTATCATCCTTGGAAATAGATCTCTCCTTCTCCCCACCCTTCTCTCTGTCTCTGTCTCTGTCTCTCTCTCTCTCTCTCTGTCTCTCTCTGTCTCTCTCTCTCTGTCTCTGTCTCTCTCTGTCTCTCTCTCTCTCTCTCTCTGTCTCTCTCTGTCTCTCTCTCTCTGTCTCTGTCTCTCTCGGTCTCTCTCTCTCTGTCTCTGTCTCTCTCTCTCTGTCTCTCTCTCTCTCTCTCTCTCTCTCTCTCTCTCTCTCTCTCTGATTTTTTGGTTGAGGGTGGGGGTCTCACTCTGTTTCCAAAGGCTGGGCTCAAACTTGTAATGTTCCCACCTCAGATTCCCTAGCAGTGGGGATTACAGCTGTGTGCCATCATGCTGAGCTGGAAATGATTTTTTTCATTAAGAGTGTCCTATTTGATGCCCAGTACATTTTTTTTTAAAGGGCATCAATTCTCAGCATGTTAAAAGGGGGAAGGGCAGGTATTGTGGTGTGTGCCTGTCCCACCACTTAATAGGCTGAGACAGGAGGCTCATTTGAGCCCCATGCCTACAAGTTTAGGGCCAGCCTACATATCAGAGTGATACCCTCTCTCAAAAAAAAAGTGTCCCACTCCAGAAGAGCCAGGTTAGGGGTGACATGGGGTACTGATAGACCTCAAGGGATTGTGCACACAGGTCTGTTCTGACCTGCTTCTAATGGCCTGGAGAGACTTGGGGTAAAGGTGGGAGAGGCCACTACTCAAGATTACATAGAAATCTTGGCCTGAAATTATCTTGGATGAGTAAAAGCTGGGTTGAGTTTTCAGACCTTCCCAGAGGCTGGTGTTGTTCCATTTCCTTCAAAGTGTGGTTTAGTCTAGCCAATCACAGACTTTTTAACCACTAAAAACCCATAATTTCCCCCATGGGCCTCTTCTCTTGAAGGACTTTGACCCATGAAGCTACATGTAGACTTTTTAAAATTCTATTAATCAGCAGAAAATAATTCTAACCAAAAAAAAAAAAAAAAAAAACTTGAAATTTTACCCATTCTGCTTAGAAAACCTTATCTCTGGTAAAATATAATTTTCCTTACATTTTCTCTTGAACTGTGGAAAATATCTCCGTGTTCTTACTCACTACCTTTTTTGGTAAGTCTCCGAGACCTCAGCGACCCAGACTTGACCCTACTGGCCTCATTTTTTTAACATAGTGCCCTTAACTTTGTGTCTGATATGGAGGTCAAACACCTCTTCCTGTCTACCTTTGCCTCAAGCCACTTTACATTGTGTAATGGTCAGTTTTCTGTCGCTGTAACCAAATACTTGACATTAGTAACCCAGAGAAGGAAAGGTTTACTTCGGCTCACAGTTTCAGAGGTTTCAGTCCATGGTTAGCTGGCTCCGAGACGTAGAAGAGTTTCATTATCCTCAAAACTTCTCGTGTGCCACCATGTGATAATCTTTCCCAGTCACCCTTTAGCCTTGGCATCTAGTAATCTATTCTTTGTCCTCAAAGTGTGCCCTTTTACATAATGTCCCATGAATAGAATTGTAAAGGTAATAACCTTCCAAGCTTGGCTTCTTTTACTTAGAAAACAGCATCTTTGATTTATCTGTGTTGTTGCACATATTAATTTTGTTTTTTTTTTCTCCTTTTTATTGCTAAATAGAGTTCCGTTCTCTGGATATAAGGCAGTGTGTTCATTTGTTCATCTGTTGATGGACATTGGGATTATACCATATTTGGTGATTTTTAAAATAAAATTAATATAAATATTTATATCATATTTTGTGTGAAAATATATTTTCATTTCTTCTGGATAAATACCTAGATATAAGATTACTGGCTATATGATTCTATGAGAAACTATCAAATGGTTTCTCAAAGTGACTGTTAACATTTTCCTCCCATATTGAGAGTTATATTTGATCCCCAACCTCATTAGGACTTCATGTTTTTCTTTTAATTTTAGCTATTCTTTTTTTATTGAGTTTATTGGTAGTTTTAAAGTACATATTTTATATATTGTAATAGTAGTTTTATTTCACATTTCTCTGATAGATAATTATGGTACGCATATTTCAAATGCTTATTTTCTATCTACATATATTCTTCAGCGAGTTTCCTATTCAAATCTCTTGCCTGTTGGGGCTGGGGGTTTAGCTCAGTGTCATCACACCTGCTTTGCAAGCTCAAGGTCATGAGTTTGATCCCTGCTACCAATTAAAAAAAAAAATCTCTTGCCTACTGTATAAATTGAGTTGGTTGGTACTGAGTTTTGAACGTACTTTATGCTGAATATAAGTTCTTTGTCAAGTGTGTGTTTTGCAAATATATTCTAGTCTGTCGCTTGTCTTTTCATTTTCTCACCAGTGTCATTTGCAGGGAAGGTGATTTTTAATTTTGATAAAATCCAGTTTACTTTTATTTTATAAATTGTGCTTTGGGTACTGCATATCTAAAACTTTTTGCCTAGTTCAACATCCATAGTTTTTTTTTTCCCCCTGTGTTTTCTTCTAGTGGTCTTAATAGTTTTCTGTTTTGCACTTAGATGTATGGTGCCATTTGAATGAATTTTTGTACAAGGATCGGAGATATTGAAAGGCAAAGTCTTACTGTTTTGTTACTGCTGTTTGGCATAATGAATATACACTTGTCCCAGCACAATTTCTTGAAAAGACTTTTCTTTCTCTGTTAACTTGGTATTGCACCTTTCACAAAAAGAAAAAAACTGATTATATATGTGGGATCGTGTATACTGATCAAGTAGTCTATCTAGGCTTCCTTCTACATCCCATGGGCCGATACCACTCTGTCTTGATTGCTCTAGTGTACAAGTCTAGAATATGCTGTCCCCTAAATATGCTACTTTCACATAAGGATTATTTTGAGCTGAAGACAAATCCAAAGAAGCCGATAGTGGAAAAGCTCTCTGCGGTGCCCCATTTGCCTAAAAGTAGGACGTGAAATTTCAGGCGGAGTCCCTCACTTTGCTGTCAGAAAAGATAAAGGCCAAACCCTGAAGACGGGTTTAGGACCTTTCCAGTCTCAAGAAGCACCAGCCACAAGAGGAGTCTGTTTAACAAACTGCTGTTGCTCGCCTTCCCACAATTCACCCACCTAGAAACTCAAAGTCCCTCCCCTTGTCCTGTCTCTGAAAATGCATTGTTCTTTGCTGGAAATGCTGTGTAAGGTGGAGTTCTAAGTCACCTCTTTGAGACGTATTCATTTCCCTCTAGGTAGAAAACTTTGTGTTAATGTAACTTCAATTACAGAGGGCCATGCCAATTAACCTAGGATGGGTAGAAAAAAAATCTTTTCTGCTGTACATTAGCTTCATAGTAAATACAGCACTGAAATAAAGTAGCATGAACCTCTAGCTTCATTATTCTTTTTCAGTTATTGGCTATTCTGGTTTATTTTCCTTTATATACACAGTTTAGAACCAGCTTATTTGTTTCTTCGAAAGAAAGCTGCTGGAGTTTTATGAACTCTATGTTTATCTGTTAACCACTTTGGGAGAAATTAATATTTTTATAACGTTCAACTTTCGGATCTGCATATTGCTTCATTTATTTAGTGCTTTGGTTTCTTTCATAAGTGACTTGCAGCCTTTCATATATGGATGTTGCACATAGTTTGTAAAACAAAATTGAGTACGTATTTCATAGTTGTTGCTTTGGTGCTATAAATGGTATTGCTTCTTATATTTGAATTTCTAATTGTTCATTGCTAGCATATAGAAATGCAGTTAGTTTTTATATATGGACCTGTGTCCTCCAACCCTTGTTAAACTTATTAAATAGCATTCTTTAAGCTTTCTTGGGATTTTCTTTTTAGACATTCACGCAATCTGCAAACGGAGATGACCTGCGTACTTCATTTCTTCTTATTGTTCTATTGTATTGCCTGGAGCTTCCAGTGTGATGGTGAACTGTTATGTATGACTGAGTGGAAGAAAGGCTTTGTCATTTCCACAAGCTGATGGTAGAATCACTGTATTCTATGGACTCTCCATTCTGAGAAGATGGCTGTATACCTTCCTCTCACTAATAATGCCTGACACTTACTGGTTCACCGGCTGTGTATAAGCCCTCCCGCCAATACGCTACAGTTCACATCTGTTGTTTCATTGGTGCTTGCACAGCCTTGTGAGATGGATATTATTAGCTTCATTCTTCAAATGAAAAAAAACCCCAACATTCAAAGAACTTGAGAAATTTGTCCAAGCTAACACAGCTTTTCCATTTTCAGATGGTAAATTTGAACCCGTTACTTGCTATCTCCATAGCCCATGTTCCTCCCACCACACTATCCTGCTTATGGTCCAGATCATCTTTAGCAGATATAACTTTGTCTACGTATGAGAGGCCTTTGCACACACTGTGGTAAATTATGGCTACCTGGGCTCCCCCAAGGAGAATGTGACTCTGGGGAGGAGTGGGAGCTTCAGTTCTTTTTCAGAGCTCCACATTTGATGTTGAACTATAGTCAAAGTTGAGAACATTGGCCACACTGCTTCTAAAAAGAGGGGTTCTCCTTCCCTTTAGGCACAGTGATTCGGGGTGCCTGTTCCCTGGATTTGGAAACGATGTGTAATATGTGATGGGAAGGAAGCAGCTGCCCCATCTGCTTTGACTGAGAGGATGGGCCAGGGATTTAGCTCAGTGGTGCCCCCACCTGCCTCACAAGTGAAAGGACCCAAGTTCAAGCTCTGGTACAAAAAAAAAAAAAAAAAAAAGACTGAGAGGCTCAGGGCTATAAAAGGCAAAGCTTTCCCCTTCATTTATTGTGGACTAGTAAATCCAAGGAGTGTGTCATGGTATCTTAGCATCAACTTATCACACATGTTTGTGCTGGCTTATCGTTGAAACCCTGATGGAAAACAGGTGGGGTTTCTCAAAGATGCCATTGCTTAATAGGTTACAAAGGGTTGCTAATGAAAATGTTGAATGAGAGGAACGTTACCATCTCAGAGAGGATTTCTCAGAGGGACTTGACCTGCTGGGGAATCATTCAAAGCAGAAGGAGAAGTTTCTTGTCTTACTGTAGGAGGCAATAGTATCCTCAAAGGTGCTGTGTCTAGTTTCTAAGACATGGAACTTTCTGTAACAGGGCAGACTGAGGTCTGAGGCTGAATTCCTGCCAGATAAAATGACTGCTAGTCATTACTAGGGCTTCAGGATGCCTTTAGCTTTCCCACCCCAGGTAGACATCCAATCTGGGTATCTTACTTTGTTTGAAATGTCCCTCTCACATGGCCCATACCAATGATGTAACTATTTTAAGCTCTGTTTTTGCTATTATGGGGTAAAAAATACGCATCATGCCAATTTTAGAAAAATGCAGAACAGTTGTCCAACGTAAGGCCAAGGAAAGTCTTTGCATGACCAGAAACACACTGGAGCTTTCCTGTGCAGCATCTTGTTTAATTCTCAAGGAAGAGAGGCATTTTCCTATTTTCAGATGAGAACACTGAGGCTTCATGACATTCAGTAACGTGCACAGAACTCCACAGAGGGCCAAAGCTCATTTTCATTCCACTACACTTAGCAGCCACAACACATTTTGGAGTATTTCTCTATAGACTTTCTTTTCTTAAGCAGGTCTTTTTTGTTTGTTTGTTTGTTTGTTTGTTTTGGTACTGGGGATCAAACTCGGGTCCTTGGGTTTGCGAGGCAGGGGCCAGAACCTCTGAGCTAAATCCCCAGCCCTAAGCAGGTCTTTTTTTAATGGGATGTTTGGGTTCTGTACTTTTGAGCACATGAAAAATCCAGCCATGTTTCCATTTAATAGAACAGTTATCCAGTTAGCTTTTAACCTATGAGCTTTCATTTGGCAGACAACACCCTCTTTGAACACCAGGCTTCAAGGGAGTTCCTCCCAGGTAAGATTTGTCTTGGCACCTTTGGCTCCCAAGAAAACTGGGTGCAAAGGACAAGTCTGAAAAGGGGTTGGGTCTGAGGGAGTGGAGGCTGAAGCAGCAAAGCCAAAAGGAAATAAGAAACTGCATCTTCCCACCACACAGAAGGATGCAAGTCCAAGTTCTTTTTTTCTTTTTTTTTTTTTAACAAACATATCCTGATCGCTCATAAGAAGAGAAGCTTTTAAAAAGCCAAGGATGGGCTGGGGATTTATCTCAGTGGTTCCACCACCTGCCTTACAAGCGCAAGGACCCAAGTTCGATTCCCCCCACCCCCGCCCTCCATACCAAAAAAAAGCCAAGGATCTTGGGGCGGGGTGCAGGGTGACATGGGAAATAGAAAAGAATGACCTTCCCGCTGTTATATGCAAATCTGTGAAGAGGTAGCAGGGAATCTTTGCTGGATTGGAGGAGGAAGCACCTTGGAGGGCCCCCACGCTTCGGGCTGCATGGTCCAGGCTGTGGAAAGCCTGTCAAACCAAAGGGACAGAAACAGGTCAAAGGAAGACATGGCGAGCTATGGAGAAGCATGCGAGGCCTGGACTTCTGGCCACAAGAGCAGGTACTCTTTGTCTTAGAACCTTCTGCACCTGTGAAATTCATGCCATTTCCTGATCCAAGATGGTAGACGTTGGCAAATCTCTTTAACAGCCTGTATTTCAGGTGAAAGGGACAAAACCCACCTTCACGTTGATCTTTGCTTGGCTGCTTGTGCTTCACAATGGAGTCATTGACCCACAACCAAGCCAGTGAGTCAGCATGGGTGGGTGGTGGTGGGGTGATTGCAGACCAGTGTTTGCAGAGCAAACAGCTCTCTCTGCAGGCTGGGATCCCTCTGCTTTCTTTCAATTTAAGGGCTTTGCTAATTAACTACCAGGGCTGACTTAGCCTTAATCCTCCGCGGAACAGCCTTGTGTTTCCTCCCTTTCACATTTAACCCCATGCTTTTGGCTGAAGTATAAAGGAAGGGAAATCTGAAATGTTTTCCCTAATGTTCAAAGCCCCGATTCCTACAGGGGAGAATTTAAAACAAACCCCTCTTGGCCTCTCTGCAGAAGTGGACAGTAGTATCTCTGCTTAGAAATCTGCAGGTGAAAGACAGAGCACCAGAGTCTGTTTCTCGTTAGAATTCTTGGCAAAGCCTTCCGAGACGCATCTGGAAAAGAAGGGAGAAAGGCTGTCAGTGGGGTTTGTTTCGTAAGCCCCCTCTCCCCTTACACGTCTGTCGGCTCCCTGCTGCATGTCATCTGGGATGAGCGTTTTCAGTCTCTCCATATCCCCATGTGTGTCTGCACATAATCTGGGTAGATTGCATATAAAGTGGGGAATCCCAATAAGGAAAAACCATTTCACCCTCCTGCTTCTAAATATCAGATGCAGTTTTCCCTTGGACCAGCTCGATTCCCAGATGCATTGGATTTCTAGGGGAGTGATAAGGATCCTATGGATTGATTGTGCAGATGCAGTTTGCATGGCGATGCCTTGGTCTTTGCTTTCATATGAATATCATGACATTTGCTTGCAGCAGCAGATCTTCATTGCACAGACCTGAAAAAACAAACAATAACAATACAAAAACCAGAGGCTCAGAGAGAGTGGGTGACTCAACCAAAGTTTTATAGCCACTGGGAGCCAGAGATGATCCCTGTGTACTCCATGAGGTTGTAGATCAGACCACTGCCCAGTCCCTCCGTGTTGCCTTTCTTGGATGGCTCAGGTCTTAGTCTAAATGCTGTTTCCTCCAGGAAGCCATCCCTGACCCAAGCTCAATTGCAGCTTAGTTTATGTCTCCCTAACTTAGAGGGATCAAAAAAGCAGATCCCAGATGACCAGGGTAGGGGGCGACAGACATGAAAAGGGACAAGGTGCTCCTGCAGCAAACCTCACCAGCAGTCCAGCTTCTCCCTTCTTTTCCCGCTACATCTCAACATGCTTCGCTGAGAATCCTAATGAGAAACAGATTGCACAGGTTAGCACACTGCATACTTTCTCATCTCGTTATTTAATCAGAGTTTTGTGTGATGATGTGCCTAGTGTTTTCATCTCCAGCAAGATGTAAGTCCTGCCGCCTTGCAAGCATAAGGACTGGAGTTCGATCCCTAGTACAAAAAAAAAAAAAAATTTAAGTCCCCTGAGAGCAGAAACTATGTCCAGTCCTTATCATTATATCTATGCCGCCAGCACAGTGCTAGGATAGGAATGAACACACACACACACACACACACACACAAAGAACAAGTGAACGAGTCACTGCCCAACACAGTGGTGCTAGCTGAACGCAGGTTACTTTCTTTCCTTGCTTGCTGAATGAGCTAGTGAGGGGTCTCCTAAGGAAATCTCTGCAGATTCTATTGTTTCTCTTTCATAACATATAAACATTTTGCTAAACCCTGAGGAACTTCCTAAACAGTTTGAGGCTAGAAGACTACAGATCAGGTGAGATTTCTGCTGGGAGCTGGCTGAAAGAATATAAAGGACATGTAGCCCAGAAGGGCCTGCAGAGGTGACTTCATGCTGTGAGCCAGCTGAGAGGTCTGCGGACTCCCTGGCTAGTGGCCTGAGGGCATGCTTATGTCTGAGTTATAGGCTGCTGCTTCCTGATCTGGCTCCTGTGGCCTGGGAGAGAACCAGCCTTTCTCTGGCCAGCATCCAGGGATGATCATGGTATACCTCATTGAGTTTACATGGGGAAATTGAGGCCCCAGAGGAGGGAAAGACTCATAGGAGCAGAAGTGAACCGGCATCCAGAGCTCTTGCCTCTGACATTCTCGCAATCACTGCTCAGTGGATCAGAGGGTGATCAGCACTTGGTAGGTGATCAGAGCTGTCCATACTGGATTCCAAAATGGCCAAACACTGCAAAAATTAAGTAGGCACAATCAACATAGGACAGGATCTTAACCTTACAGGAACTGACAGTATTATTGGAAAGCAAAACTAAATACTTGAAGTGGTGGCCAGTGAGAGACTGCAAGTTCAGACCATCGCATGCCACACTGATTACAGGACTCTAAGAAGCCCTGGAAATTCTGAGAGGACATTTGACCAATTGTACACAATGCTGCACCTCTACACCGAGTGCGCCTATAATGCAGTCAGAAATATGTGTACATCGGGAAGCCCTTAAGGGTGGGTGCCTTGCAGGAGGGCACAGTCTTGGGTGTTCTGCCAAGGTTCATCCAGGTTCTGCCTCCTCCTACCCTTGTGACCTTGAACAGGTCAGTGAGCCTGTGACTGGATCTCCTTTTCTGTAGAATGGGATGAGACAATAACAGAGACACAATACTCATCATTAATTGGTTCCAGGAGGCTTGATGAGTACCAGAAATAATTAACACCAAATTGTTTTGGCGGGAAAGGGTATCGAGCCACAAGGCAGTCAACGCTGATAAGTTCTACCTTATTAACAAATGTACTATTGGGTCAACATTTTTGCATCAGAATGTGTAGAGTTTCACAAGAGTCAAATACAAAAGTATGAATGTACCCTTATAGGGTTGTCATGAGAATGACATTCCCACCGCACTTGTCAGGCATAAGTCGACAAGCCATCAATAGTAAGTATTATTAACAAAAAGTAAAGCTATTTGGAGGTAGAATGGATGACCTCAGAGACGATGTGAGTCTCCCATCATCTGACTAGATTAAGAGACTCCAGGAGAGGCGCCTGGATCATGGGGATGCTAAACTCATCAGAGGATTGACTGGCTGATCTCCACCGCTGAATGTCTAATTAGGAGTCCAGGTGTAGGAGGTGGGTCACCTTGGGCACGCCTTTGGAGAGTATTTCTCCTTGGTGCTCTTGCCGTGGGTTCTGCTTCCTGGCCTCTGTGAGTCGAGCAGCTATGCACCACCACAGCCTTCCACCGTGTTTCTGTTTTGGAACCATGGACAGAAACCTCAGAAACTGTTAGCCAAATAGATCTTCTCCTTTAAGTTGTGGGTGTCAAGTATTTTAGTTACAGCAACAAAAAGCTGTCTAGTAGAAGAAATTCAACTTTAAAGGCCAGGGATTTAGCTCAGTGGTTCCACTGCCTGCCTCATAAGCAGAAGGACCCAAGTTCAATCCCTGGTACCGGGGGCTGGGGGCGGGGAGAAATTCAATTTTAGAAGTGAGAAGATCATAGAACCAGTTGATATTTATGGCCTTCCCCAATGCTGAGCTTGAGATGAACTTGTCAGACATTGGCTGGCATTTGAGAAAGACCACACCTTGGCCAGGGGGGAAGCGGGGGCAGTGTCCTAGAAGCTGGGAGGGCAGGAGTGGAGGCTTGAGGGAACGCAGAGCATGAGGCTATTGTGCTTCCACACCCAGAATTCTTCTGGCTTGGGTTTCTGGGCCTCTGGAGGAAGGTTTCTCCACAGCCTGCAGAGAGCAAGCCAGGGGCCTGTGGGAGTCCTGAGGGTTTCCACTCACTGGTGTCCTGAAGTGCTGAGAGAAGGGGAGTTAGCCAGCCTTGATACAAACGGGTTCCAGTCATGGTGGTTCACACCCGCTTCTCAGGGCAATTTTCCAGTGGGCTAACCTGGTGTCCTTTTGATCAGCTCATGAGTTCACCTGCAACAGCCTTGCTCCCCTGAAAGAAGCACCTACAAGTTGTTCTGCCTCCTGCACAGAGCTCAGTGGGGTCAGCATTGTGGGAAGTGGCAGAAGACAAGCATTTCACCAGGAAGACCTTGCTTTGGGAGTCATGTGGGTCTATAAGGCAAAAATATTATACTAGATATCATAAAAGAAAAGTTTGCTGTTACATCCAGCACTCTAAAAACCAAATGATATACAACTCTCACTAGCAAAATAAGCAGGGAGGGAAGTGGCTCTGAATTACTCAAGGGGGAGATTCCTGGAGGAGTACTGGGGATGGAACCTAGGGCTTTCTCATTAGCCTACCCTGCCAGCCCTTTTTATTTTGTGTTTTGAAACAAGGTCTTGCTAAGTAACTTAAGTGGCTCTGGCTAGGCTAAAACTTGAAATGTCTGGACTTCAGACAGCCTCCCAGAGTGCTGGGATTGCCACCGTGCTCCACCATACCCGGTATGAAGGGGAGGTTTGTGCCTTGCTGCCCAAGTGACTCTGTGCACAGAATAAAGCAATGGTTGCCTGATGTGAAAGTAGCACTTTAAAACTCCTCTGTAGGACTGCTTGAAAAATAACACCTAACAGGAAATGAGGCGGGATAATTTATACTCTCTGTTGAATCACAACTGGCTGCTTTATCTACAGCAGTGTTGGCAGCTGGGAAGGGCTGGGACTGGGGAGGCTGTTCCCTGGGGCCCTGGCTGGAGACCAGTGAATGGGGCTACAGAGATGTTTGGGAGCCCCCCTAGTCTCCCATGAGGCCTGGGGACATTTTGTGATAACCAGGGAGGGTGCCCCACAGCATCTTACACCTTTCACACCTGTGGCTTTAGCTGGAGTCCCCTGATCTGCCTGGCTTGGTCTGTCAAAGCCACAGCCAGAGAAAATCAGTTTTGCTATTTCCAGAGGGGCCCTCAGACGGATCATTCCGATCCCGGCTATTTACCACAGTCCTTTCTTCTGCAGGGCGTGTGACTTTACAAAGCACAGCAGGCCCAGGCTTGGCTTTCAGCCCTGGTTGGCATCTGAACCATTCATCATGACAACTCCAGTACCCAGCAGGGATCCGAAGCCTGGTGGACTCTCAAGAAACATGGATGCAGTGAGCAGAGCCCAAAGGACGGATTTCCTTTCCTGCCATTAATCTGGGTCCATGTGGTTTCCTCTCTTGTCTAAGGACCTCAGAACATACCCCTCCTACCTCAAGGGGAGCCTGGGAGATAAGCACAGAGGATGAGTGTCGCACAGAGGCCAGGTGTGGCTTTCCTCTGAGGATAGAACCACCCCCTACCCAGATCTGTGTGCCCGGAGTGGCCCAGTGTCCTTAGCGATTTCCTTGGGCAGAGCCCACAATTACCTGCTCATAGTCAGGGAGGGAAACGGCTCCTACATAACTAGCTCCTTCCTCAGTGTGCTCAGATTCCTGAGCATCGGAATCACCAGGAACACGCCGTCCAAGGAGCCGGAAGGCACAGGCTTCCTGTGAAGCATTCTATGGCTTTGAGGGCAAGCTGCTGCCTGTGCACAGATGGTCTTGCTCAGCTAGGGCGTCAGGGAAAGGGACCCTCTCACCATCTGTCTTTTCACAGATACCAGTCATACAAATGCCTGGGTGAAAGTCAACCTTGAGAACTAGGCTGTAAAGCTTTCTTTCTACAAATGAGAAGATTAAACAAAGACTGGGAGCCGATTTGAACATATAAACTATTTTTCTTTGCCGTCTTTTCTTTCTTTCTTTCCTTCCTTCTTTCATGATAGTGATGGAATCCAGGTCCTGGTGCATGCTAAGCACATGCTCTACCTCTGAGCTACATCCCAGCTATAACGTATAAACTTTAAAAGGTAGGCGTAAAAGTCAGATTCTACTAATGAAATACTGCTAACGGTTTCTTGGCTTCCTTCTAAAGAAATTCTGCCCAGTGATCAACTTACTGCACTAAAAATAGCATTGATTAAATTCCTTGGAGGATTATGCATAGTTCCCAAATAGTATTTTGTTGCTTAAAAGCACTTGAGAAAAAAAACCTAATTAAGGGTCTAATTCCACATCTCCTTTTCGGAAGGATAATTTTAAGGAAGTAGTGTATCAACAGCACCATTAGGAAAAGTGATACCTGGGATTACTCAAACCTTTGCTTACTTCCAAAAAGAGGCTCAAGTCCTGGGACAACCTGGGTGCTGGACCAGGTCCAGCAGAAGGCCGCGCCTCCTAGGGCCTTAGCTTTCAAGGCATAGCATTCAGTCTCAGGCCTGTGCAATGGGTAAAGAATGTGTTTACATTTAACAGCTGCAGAGAAGCCCAACCTGGATGGAGAATTTATCCTTTTGAGGTATCGGACCGTACAAAACTGCTTAAAAATTAATTTCTGAAGCCCCAGGTACAGCATTATCTGCCTTGGTATGCCGTTATTCTTTATGAAGTTTGAACCTAATCTTGGAAAGAAAAAGCTCTTCCAACTTGGAGAGGTAAGGATGAATAACAAGGACAGTTTTCATTAAGTACTGACAGCCCCTGATTTACAGTGCTTTGACTCAGGTTTTCCAGCTTCACAATGACCCAAGAGCAATGCCCTTTCACTCTTCACAATAACTAAGAGATGGAATCAACAAGATGCTTATCAGTGGCTGCACGGATAGAGAAAATGTGGTGAGCCTACACGATGGAGTATTGGCCGGCCATTTAAAAGGAATGATAGCATTTGCGGCAGAATAGATGGACTGGAAGAGGTGAAGTGAAATGAATCAGGCAGAGAAAAATTCCTCTTATTCTGTCTTGTATGAGGCTACTTGAGAAGCTGATTAGAATGTACAACAGTGATTACTAGAGGCTGGAAAGGGTGGGGAGGTAAATGGAAAGGGAGGGCTAATGGTCTCCAGACCGAAGTATTCAGTAGCAGACTGTATGGAGCAGTGGGCACTGCAGTTCACGATGACCTGTTATGCATTTTATGAGTAACCGGAAAAGCTCAAAGCTTCAGACACAAAGCAGGGATAGGAGACGGTAAACATTCATTTCCCTGACTTGATCATCACATATTGTATACCTGTACTGAAACATCAATTGTGTCTTAGAAGTCTGGAGACGGATGATATGTTAGTCAGATTTTTTTTAAATGTTTACAAAAATAAAAGTGTTGACTGTCCTTCTTAATTCTTTCTTTTCTCCCACCCATTTCCCCCACTGCCACCTTGGCCCTGTACTGGAGATTGAATGCAGGCCGCCAAACTTAGGATCATCCTGACTCGGCCTCCTGAGTAGCTGGAATTACAGGCATGAGCCATCAGACCTGGAAATAACTGCCTTGATTTTATCATTATACATTGTATATGTGTACTAGAGTAATATACTATATTTTCTAAATTTGTACAATCAAAATAAAATATTTTTTAAAAGTGAGTAAACATTGAGTAGAAACTGCACTCTGAATTCTGGACTTTGATCTTTTCCCAGGCAGGACATGAGCTGCAGCTGCCCGTCAGTTGCACAATCGTGGTAAGCAGCTGGAACTATGCAGTGCATGTTGAGTCAGTAAGGTGTGGTAAGTGTGTTTTGGACTTAATCATGTTTTCAACTTACGATGCATTTATTAGGATATAGCCCGTTGTAAATCAATAAGCTTCTGCACTTTCTTTTACTGACTACTTATGGTGCAAGAAGCATTCTACGAAGGACTTTAAAGGCATTAGCTCGTTCTTTTATTTTCAAGGTTTTTGTACCGAACATTTAAATCATTTGCCTTCAGTCTTGTTTTTCTAGATTGTAATTTAAAGCTATACCTTTGGATCTGGGTACTGTTTGAGCTACCTCCTGTAAGTTTTTTGTTTGTTTGTTTTGTTTTGGGTACTGAGGATTGAGCTTTGAGCCTTTATATTGAACTATATCCCTATCTTTTTAAATTTTTTTATCATGAGAAGAGGTCTCCCTAAGTTTCCCAGGTAGAACTAGAATTTGTAGTCCTGCTTCAGCCTCCCATATTCCCCAGAAATATTATTGTATAATTCTTTCATAGTTGTTTGAGACTAAATATTTTCTCATTTTTTACCAAAAATTTCCCTTGGAGGGCCAGGGATTTAGCTCATGGTGCCACTCCCTGCCTCATAAGTGCAAGAACCTGAGTTCTATCCCTGATACCAAAAAAAAAAAAGAATTTCCGTTTAGGCAACAGTATCTTTTTTGCAGTGAGGCAGGTACCGGGGATCAAATTTAGGACCTTGCTCTTGCAAGGCAGGTGGCAGCACCACCAGCTAAATCCCCAGCCCTAGGCAACAGTATCTTTAGGGGCACATTTTTTTCAAATTTAGCAGAATTTTGCAGAGATAATATAATTTGTGTGCTTATATATTATTTGAAATTTGTTGAAACTCTCTTTGCTAAAACGGTCAACATGTGTTTGAAAAGTGTGGGACCTAAATTACAAGCCCTTGCTAAATGGCAAAGGGCCTAGGAGACAGTGTCCTGAACCCCTCCCATTGTAGCCACAGCCCTGACCTTTGTTCCATCCCTGGCCTAAGAATGTGTATCACTCTTGTATTGTTTGAAGTCCAGATCTGAATCTACCTGTAAATTAGAGACTCCAGACATAGAGCCCCAAATTAATTGACAAACTGTTTGCTCATCCGGAGTGTCTTGGTGACCTTTGAGACATCCTATGGGTGGTACCTGTCACTCATCCATATGTGACTGTTGAGCATGTGACTGCTGACCACCAGCTCAAGTCAGCAGACCTTTGTCCCCTGTCTGTGAGCCCAAAAATGTTAACCCCCTCTTTTACTCCCTATAAGAGGACCTCAGCCCCTGAGCTAGGCGCCTCTCTGAGCCAGCCACTTGGTTCTGAGAGTGCCGTCTGGCCAGACTAATAAAGGTCTCTTTACCATCTAGCCTGGTGTGTTCCTTCCTGGGTTTCTCATTCTCCGTCGAACTCCCGGAGCCTCACTGGGTGTTGGGCCCAGCATTATGGAGGCCTTTTTGGCTGTTCACGCTCTGTGGAGTGGAAGTGAGACTTTAGGTCTTACAAAAAGGATATGTATTCTCTATTTAGGTGCAGTCTGTCTTATGTCTATATTGGATCAGATTATGATTTGGATCTTAAATATCCCCCAAACCCATATGCTAAAGTCTTGGTCACCACCAGCCTGTGGTGCTGCTGGGAGGTGGCAGCCTTTTAGGAGGAGGGGCTTCGTGGGAGGAAGTTAGGTGGTTGGTGGTGTGACCTTGATGAGCAAAGTGGAGTTTAGCCCCTTCCTCTCTCTCTTCTCTTCCTTCCTCTTTGCCTCCTCCACCATGAGCTCCCGCCACGATAGGCTATGTTGCCACAGGCCTAAAACAACACAGTTGCACAACTATGGACTGAAATCTTCAAAACCATGGCCCAGAACAAATCTTTCCTCCTTAAAGGTTATTTACCTCAGGTATCTGAGACCATAGAGACAGAAAGCTGACTAACGTATCAGATTTACTAAACTAACTCTGTGCGGTTTATTCTTTTTTTAAAAAAATCTGCTTTGTCTGTCAAGTCTTGATAAAACTATACCAAAAATGTTCCACAGTCAATATGAATTAATCAATTTTTCTTTGTGATTTAGGAATCTTAGTGTATACAAAGTCATGATACACACACACACAAACACACACACATATATATATTTGTTTTGTTTTGTTTTGTTTTGTTTTGTTTTTTGTTTTGGTACCGGGGATCGAACTCAGGTCTTTGTGCTTGCAAGGCAGGCAGCAGAACCACTGAGCTGAATCCCTGGCCCCCGGCCCTATATATTCTTGATTGGATGTTGCTTTTGTAATTTTATATTATCCTTGGTCATTTCTAATAATGCTTCAATCTTTAATTTTATTTGCTCTGATATAAATATTGCTCATTTTGCGTATTAATTTCCTGGGGCCTCCATGACGTACCGTTACAAACTGAGTGGCTTAGGCCAACAGAAATGGATTCTCTCAGAGTTTGGAAATCAGAATGTCGGTGGGGCCCTGCTTACTCAAATCCTCTGCCTTATCTTTGCCAGTTTCCGGCAGCTCCAGGGAATTCCCTGGCTTGCAACAGCGCGACACCGATCCCCCTGCCTTGGTCTTGGCTGCCTCCCTGTGCATCTCCCTCTTCTAACAAGGACCCCAGCCGTGTTGGGTGAAGAGCCCACCCCACTCCAGTAGGACCTCAACTAACTGCACAGGCGCATGGCTTTTCCCAATGAGGAGTGCTCCTGAGGTTGTGGAGGTTAGAGCTTCGACCTGTCTTTTGGGAGCACAAAATTCAAAGCATAGTTACTTTTCTTTTTGGTTAAAATTGGTCTGGTACATCTTCATTTTGCTTTTTATTTTCAGTGTTTGTGATTTTTCTTCAGGTGTATCTCTGGCAAGCTTCGTTCATTTGTTTTATCTAATCTGGTCACCCATCTTTTAACCGATCACCTGTTCACATTATTATGATGACATATATCTGGACTTATTTCTCTCATATTTTATGTTCTATTTACCACCTCTTTTCTTTGTTCCAAGCCCCCCAACGCCACCACCTCTTCCAGCTGTTTGAGCCTTGACTCCTCTTAAAAAGGCAGACTCTGAGATAAGGCCTTGTCTTCAGCTTGCTTAATTTAGGAACTGATCCAAGGAATTAGGAGTGGGGGAGGAAATGGGGTCTTAAGGGGCTAGGACAAAGACAACGTCTATCCCCAGTGTGAGCAGATAGGTTCCATCCCTCCAGGGCCCTAGGAAGGAGGCGTGTAGAGTGCATCTCAGCCTTGTCTGCACAAACGCTAGTACTGTTTTGTGAGTGTGCCTATGTCGTTTTAATTTTTCTTTCATCTTATATGTCATTGTTGTGTGTTTGGAATAGAGGGTATTCTTCACACCATGAATCTGCACCACCTTTTTTTTTTTTTTTAATTTTATTGGTACATTTAGGGATACAGTACAGTTACATTCATTGTTGGGATCATGTACCTTTACATGGCAAGTCTTGATTCTCATTTTTTTCCCCTTACCTCTGCCCTCCCTTCACCCCCTCCTCCCCTCCCCATCTACAAACACTTTATTTTCATCTTTTCATTCTCTCACATTTTTTTCTTTTCCCTTTTTGTTCTTCCCCTACGTATCACACCTTCCCTACACCTTTAGCTCCTTTCCTCCCATTTCTAAATGTCAGTAATCTTATTAGAATCTTATGCATTGTTGCAGAATATTCACACCAGGGAAACTATTTGGTATTTACACATGTGGGACTTATTTATTTCACTTAGGAGTATATCTTCAATATGTATCCATTTTCCTATGAATGAATCTATTCTCTCGCTCTTTATGGCTGAGTAATATTCCATTTTATAGAAAAACCACAACTTCTTTATCCAGTTTCCAACGGATGGGCAAATAGGTTGTTTCCAAGATTTAGCTATTACAAACTGTGCCGCTATAAACATGGGTGCACATACTTCTCTGTGATATGATTCTTTTAGTTCTCTTGGAAAGATACCCAACAGAGGGATGGCTGGGTCAAATGGAACCTCCAGTCCAAGCTCTTTGAGGTATCTCCATATTGATTTCCATAGTGGTTGCACTAGTCTGCACTCCCACCAACAATGGAGGAGGGTTCCTTTCTCCCCACAACCCCGCCAACATTTGTTATTGTGTGATTTCTTGATAGCAGCCATTCTTTGTGGGGTGAGGTGGAATCTCAGTGTTGTTTTCATCTGCATCTCTCGAATGACCAGTGATGTGGAACATTTTTTCATATATTTTCTTGCTGCTTTCACTTCTTTGTATGAGAAATGTCTGTTCATTTCGGATGCCCATTTTTGGATCGGGTCTTTATATTTGGGGGGACTGATTGTTTTGAGTTCTTTATATATCCTTGATAATAGTCCTTTGTCTGAGGTACAGCTGGTAAAAATTTTTTCCCACATTGTAGATTGTCTCTTAGTTCTGCTAATGGTTTCTTTTGAAGTACAGAAGCTTTTTAGTAAGATGAGATCCCAGTTGTTGATTCTTTCTGCTAGTTCCCGTGCTACTGAGGATTTGTTCATAAAGTCTTTTCCTATACCAATGTCTTCCAGAGTTCTGCCTAACTTACTTTCCAGCAAGTTTAATGTTTCTGTTTTAATATTTAGATCTTTAATCCATTTGGATTTTAATTTAGTGCATGGCGAAAGATAAGGGTCTAATTTTAATCTGTGGCAGGTTGATATCCAGTTTTTCCAACACCATTTATTAAAGAGGCTATCTTTCCTCCACTGAGGATGGTGAGCTCCTTTGTCGAAGATGAGGTAGCTGAGTACATCTGCATTTGTTTTTGTGTCTTCCAGTCTGTTCCATTGATCCTCAGGCCTATTTCTTTGCCAGTACCATGCTGTTTTTATCACAGTGGCTTTGTAGTATAGTTTCAAATTGGGGATTGTTACACCTGTGCACCACCTTTTTGACCATCGTTTCACTTTCACAGACTCCCGTGAGGCACTCTGTCAACTCCACTGCACCAAGTTAAGAAATCAAGGCTCCAAGAGGGGAAGTGACTTGCCTGAAATCACACAGCTAGAAAGTGATGTAACTAAAGCCTGAATTGTGGTTTACTTGACCGCATTGCCCTCGAAAACATAAGCTTGACCACCTTGGGCAGTACTGGGGGTGAGTTGGACCTAGTCCATCCTTTAGCTCAGCTCAAACTCTCAGTCCCCAAAGTGGGGCAGCGCTTCCACGCACAGTGAGAAGGATGCCGAGACACTCAGTGGCTTCTCTGTGTGGGATTTGAGCTGTCTGAAGAATATTCTACAGAGTCTAAAAATCCCTGAAGCTGAGAGATTTTATAACCTCTATTCATAGAAGAGCTTTGTTTTGTGTGGACACCATAGCTCTATCTACTTCCCCAAGAGTACAGATTACAAAGTAAATCAGGTAATTATTGACTGAGGAACAGACCATGGTGACTGAGAAATTAACCATGTCTGTTTTTCCGTGAGTGGACTCCCTGGAAAAGAATGTGAAGTCTGTTCCCTTTTCCTCTCTGGGGTCCTTTGTGTCTTGGAGGCTGGGCTTCTTTTGCCCCAGAGCAGAGTTAGAGGTTCTTCTGCTTATTTGCTAAGCATCTGGGGACCTAGCTTTAATTGTTAGCTGTGGACAGAGCTGGGGAGGAGGCCAAGGGTCTGGGAGGTCCCTTGAATGTTGGGCCTTTCAGCCAGCACCCTGGATCGGGCCAGGGCTTCGGGAGTGGCTGCCAGTGACAGTGGGGAAGCATCTGGACCCGGGACATGTGCCTGGCATCTAGAGAGGTCACTCTGAGCAGCAGCAGCCACCAGCTAATGGACAGCAGGGTGTGGACAAGGAAAAACCCAGCAGGAGTTCTGCAAGGGAGGAGGGAAACCACTTTCAGGGGCGGCTGCCATGCGATGTCCTGAGATCCTGGCAGATGGACATTAAGTATGATCTTATTCATTTGGAAAACTCATGAAATGTGTCATTTCTTATAAACTGTGAAGCAGTGTATGCCAGTGGTATTAAGAATAGTGAAAACCTGAAAGAAATTTCTCTAGCATACAGTATGGGTAAGACAAGGCCCCCAACACACATGCACACACAAACAAACACATTCACACATCTTTGGAAGTGGCTGATAAATAACTGACACAATTTAACTATTCTAGCTGGGCGTGGTGGCACACACCTGTAATCCCAGCACTTGGGAGGCTGAGGCAGGAGGATCGCTGTGAGTTCGAGACCAGCATGGGCTGCATAGTGAGTTCCAGAGCAGTCTGAACTACATAGTGAGACCCTGTCTCAACCTCCCCCCCACAAAAAAAAAACAATTTAACTATTCTAAGCCCTTTTGGCTTAAAAAGAAAATCCTACCCCAGTGATTGAAATTCCAAATTAGCTCCAGATGAGGCTTTTAAAACATTATGAGATTAGATCTGCACCTAAGGGAGGTGGGAGCCTCCAATGACCCTGATGACTCTTGATGACTCTTGGGGTGGCCTTTGCTTGCTTTGCAGGCTGGGGCTGTAGATCTGTGACACAGGCCAAGGTCACCTTAGAAGCAGAAGCTGTAGACATCTGTAGAATGGAACCCTTTTCACTTGCTCTTAGTAGACCAAAGAGGCAGGGCCTGGGGTGTCCATGTGTCTGTGTGCACCTTGCTATGTTCAGAGCTAAGAGCAGGAGGTTCTCGGCAGCAAAAGATGAGTCCAAAACCCCCACTGGGACTTGCAGGCTGCCCTCACCCCAGACACGTGGTGAAGCGAACAGGCTGTGTGGGAAGAAGGCCTTCACCCTGCCAGGGGCTGGGAGGCCCAGTCGTGGCACAGGTCAGCAGGGACCCTAGGCTCCCAAACATCTAGATAATGTCACGAAAAACAAGGGAACTCAGTCCTGTGTACAGACGGCAACGTGACATCTGTGTCACCAAGTCTGGAGGGACTGTCGGGACAAGAAAGAGGTGGTGAGCAGAGAGAGAGAGGAGACAAACGCCTGGGACTCCTCTCCTGGCGGCAGGACGTCCTGATTGATGGATGGATATCTTTGTCCTCAGAGTTTTAATGGGACACATCAAGTGCCGAGCGTGGACATAAATAGAACAAATGTGACCCAGAGTGGGGATTGGAAGCCAACTGGAGAAGTGCCCAGGGAGGGGCAGGCTGGCACTAGGTGCCCAAGTGTCAGCTCTTTGTCCCCATCACCTTCCAGCTGGGAATGCCGCACATCAACTGTGCAGTGGACACGGGTGGGACCCTGCACAGTGGGCGGGGCTGTAGGACAGGACAAGGTGTGGGCTCCCACTTGTCCTCACTGAGCGCTTGGCATCTGAGTGCACCATGAGTTATCGGTGTAAAAATACCCCCTCCACCTAGCTTGGGTTTCTGCAGGGGCCTGGGGCATTCCTCAGCCTCCTCGGGTCTGAACCACACGGCAAGTCTTCCCAGGGCTGGGCTGTTGGTTCTCAAACACTGCGTCTTTGGGATTAAAAATAACCCTCGGTTCAGCTTGGCTGCCCTTTCCCTGCCTGGTGACAGATGAGGATGTCGATTTTCCCACCTTGTGGTAATTTCAGCCTAAACTGTCCCTTTACCCACTCCATTCGCTGCCCAGCAAGCCACTGTCTATCATGAGCCCTTGCTTTTTAAAAGGAGAAAATAAAAGAAAGAAAAGCATTCGCAGTTCCTACCAGGTAGGAAAGTCACGGAGCCTCACAGGAACAGTAAGCAGATGCCACTAAAATAGCAGCAGAGCAATCATGAGAGTGAGAGGCCCTTCATCAAGGGCTAAGTGCCACACAAATGAACTTCTGTTGTAGCACAGAGTGGATTTGGAGGGGACCCCAAGGCTAGCTTGTCCCCAGACAGCTCCACCATTAGGGTAATTCCCTTTGGACTAAAGACCTGTGCCCCTCTAGAAGTCTGGGAGGTTTGTATGGGTGAATTGAAGTGAGAAATTCTTAGGTTGGCAGAATTTGTTGCAATTTAAGAATTGCGCAGTTTCTCCCTTACTTCCCCTCTTCACCTTATTCTGCATGGAAGGATCTGCAGGTAGATATAAATTGTTTCCCCTACAGGGAAGAAAATAGTCTCAAAGCCCTAAGTCACTTTGGAGTGACTGGAATTCATGGCTCCTCCATACTTCTGGGTTTCCCAGAAGCCCTCCCACTACTTCATGGAAAAGGAGCCTGGGTGCTGCGGCTCTAGACCCTGCATTTGGGGTGGAAGAAGGGTCCCCTCCAGCTCCAGCAGAAACTCTTTTGTGCCGCTGCCTGGAGCCCTGGGTAGAGATCACTGCTATCTGTCCTTGAGGTCAGGTTCGGGCAAGGTGAGGTGCACGCATCACGAGAGTTTGCCATCCCGTTCTGGATCACCTGGAGCCCACGGTGAGGGCCGCGGTGGGAATGGCCTGCAGTCCGGGGCAGGGCAGATACAGACCACTCTGTTGTAGCAGCACGGCCCCACCTCCGGGCCCGGGTGCAGGAATGTCCTACGTGGCAGCTGTCCCACCTGGAAATGAAGTCACAGCGCTCACGTTATCTGTCCCCCTTGCCCTCGAAGCACACAGAACCAAGCCCTCAAACTCCCTCTGGAACAGGTCTTCTCTACCCTGCTTCTACCAGTCTTGTTCTCCCTTTCCCAAGGAGAGCCCCATCGTGTCCTCCAGCCCATCCACCACTGCTCCCTCCTTCCCCAGGGACCCTGTCCGGTCTGGAGAGCTTGCCTGGCTCCCTGCCAACCTGCGGTGCACCTGGGGCTGCAGAAGCTGCCTTTGAACGCCTCCTTTCCTTGTTGCCTGACTCTGCCTGGCCCTGGCCAGGTGGGCTGGCTGGGCGCTTGACTGACTGATTGCTGCAAAACCTGCCTCTCCCTCCCTAGCCCCACCCACTTCCCTCAAGCCCCAGCACAAAGGGTTTCTTATCACCGAGTCCTGGGCTCCGGCCCACAGTTGCTCACCTGATTTTCCCCACGGTTCCCACCCGCTGAATGACCTCAGACACCAAGACGCTCCCTGCATGACTCAGGTCCACATGGGCAGTGCTCTGGAGGCCCTCAGCCCCTAGGTGTGTCTCTCCAAACTGAGGGATCTCCGGTCACTGCAAAACCTCTGTTTTCTTGTGTTTCCTCTACCTCCCACACTTGTTATAAAGACAGAATCAGGCAACACACGTACAGGTGTTTGGCAAAGTATCCAATAGACAATATTTATTATTAATTATCGTGAAGAACTAATCATTCTCTCACTCTGCTGGTTATGGGCCTTCTAAGGTCCCTAGTGGATGCCTGAAACCCCTCCCTGTTCCGCTGAGCTCAACTGAAAAGACGAACTCCCGCTCACGGGAGTGCCGTGCAGTGACACAGAACAGTGCCCCTCCAGCTCCACACCCCGCGACTCGGTCATTCCTCATCTCTCTATTCGTTCATTAGGAAAATAGGGGAAGCCGAGCACACATCAGGCAACGTTGTGTCACGAGGCCCAGTGACAACCCAGACAAACTCTCTCGTGGCTCTCCCATTCCAAATTCATTTGAGGAACTTTCTATAGACATTAAAAAGAAAAAAAAAATACTGTTAAGATTGCTAGGTTTGATACAGAAATGGTTGCTGTCCCACACAATAATAAAACCATAATCTTGGGGATAGTCTCTTTTACTGACCAGAAACCTACAACTTAACGTGAGATTTCCCATTGTCTGTATGGGCTCTAAACAAATAGGAAATAGGAAATAGAAGCATACATAAGTACATGCAGCATTAAAAAAAACATTTCGTTCATCCTGTTAACCAAACCCGTTGTGTGACTTTAAAAGGACAGATTGTGCTCTCTGTGGCCTGTTTCTATGTTCTGGATGATTGTTCTCAACAACAGCAAATGTCTCCACCTGAGATTGTTTTGTGTATTTATTTGCTAAAACTATAAACTCTAATCTTTTTGTTTGTTTGTTTTGAGACAGGGTCTCACTATGTAGTTAAGGCTGACCTGGAACTCATTATGTAGCCCAGGCTGATCTCGAACTCACAGCGATCCCTGCCTCTCTGTTTGTTTGTTTTGAGACAGGGTCTCACTATGTAGTTAAGGCTGACCTGGAACTCATTATGTAGCCCAGGCTGATCTCGAACTCACAGCGATCCTCCTGCCTCAGCCTCCCGAGTGCTGGGATTACAGGCATGCACCACCATGCCTAGCTAAACTCTAATCTTGAGGTCCACCACATCCCCACATCCTTTTTCAGTTCCTAATCCAGAGTTTGTATTCTCTAAATACTTGTTGAACAACAACAGAAGACATTATGAAATCAAAAGCATATTTTATCAGATGGAAGATCTCAGGGGAGTCATTTCTGGGTTCTTGGTGTCCCAAACAAGGAATTGAGCAGGGCACTCAAAAGGAGTAATAAGAGTAAGATTCCACCTATACCCGGGGTACTTTCTCTCTTTTTTGGTACCAGGGATCGAACTCAGGACCTTGTGTTGGCAAGGCAGGTGGAGGCACCACTGAGCTACATCCCTGACAAGAGTAACATCTATTGAAAGTGAAATACATTCCGCAAGGTGGGAGTTGGGACAGAGGAGAGCTCGCCACCTGATAGGGGTGGCCCTGGGTCTCTGAATGTCGCTGAAGGTCCTGGGATTATGGGAGGATCTATTGCTGAGGATTGAAAGGAGTCATAGCCCAAGGGGGTACCTGACTCAGCCCTCCCTTTAGGAGGGGGCTTTTGATCGTGCAAGGCTTTTGGAGGAAATGTCATGGTGTACAAAGCCCACAGGCAGGAATGGCATCAAAACTGTAAGGCAAATGAGGTTGGATGCAGGCCAGCATCCTGTACATTTGGTTTTGCCCATGCCTGGGGTTGTTTGAGGAACAGAATGACGTTTATCTGTTTTTGTTTGTTTGTTTGTTTGAAGTTTTGACATAGTGGTCCTTGCTTTGTCTGATTTTCAATTTTTGCCTCATGGCTTCCTATTGTTTGCTTGTCCTTGTCGGTTATCTCAGTGTTTTATTTGTTTGTTGGTTTGTTTGTTGTATCAGGAATTGAACTCAGGGCCTTGCGCGTACCAGGCAGGCGCTGTGCCACTGAGCTACATCCCCCAGCCTCCTATCTCAATTTGACTGGCGATTAGAAAGTAGAATAGTGGCCCTGAGGGATTCAGTGGAGATGGGGATTCACTGGGTAACTGGTGCATGAAAAAGTTCTGGCGTTGGATGGTGCACACAATGATTTGAGTGCACTCACTGAAAGTGGACACTAAAATCTGTTTAAAATGGTAAAGTGTTATTTATTCCACAAAAGTCACGTTTGTAACAGAGCCCTTGCTGAAGGACTGTTTCACAGTGGGCGCCATAGTGGGCACTGCACGTGTAAATCACTTGTTCTCCCTTGACTCCTTGCGATGGGCTCTTTCACTGTTCTCACACTACAAGTCCAGGAATGAGGTACAAAGAACTGGAGTGACTGTCAGAGTCACCCACTTACTGTATGGGAGGGAGGGGGCTTGAGGCCAGGCAAACTGCATTTCTAACCGTGGGCACACTTATGTGGTCCAGATCATTGATATGACATGAGCTTCCAAGAAGGTCCAATCCATCTTGACTGAAGACATCAAGAAAGGCTTCCTGGAGAAGGCGGGATGGGAGCCAGATTTCTATTTGTCCTCTGCCGTGGTTGTTACTGGCTTTTGGGTCCCAAAGAAATTCCTCCCATGTTCTTGGTGTCCTGAATAAGGAATTGAACAAGATAGGTGGAAAGGTATCAAGGATTTCTACTTATTAAGGGTGTAAAGAAACCCACTCTGCGGAGTGAGAGCAGGCTGGTTCACAGTGGGCACGAGGTTCATCTAGATTGCTTTTCTCTCATGCAAAGAAGCCATTGGAACCGCTGTATCAGTAACTCATTTGGCCTGCATCTGATCTAAGCTGTCCTATCAAAAGCCCATTTAGTTTTGTTCCAGACATAAATGAAACATTGAAGATAGCACTTTCTGATTGGTCCTAGGTGCAGGGCTTGGGTCCCATGTCCTCTGGGTCCCAGTGATTGACAGGTCATGCCTACTGGCTCAATCAGTTTTCCCTGCCCTAATCTGTCTCAGTTATTATGCTTGGCACATTCCTGACTCCAATTCACTGATCTAAGATCTTCCAATTCTGGAGCTTTACACGACTCTCTGAGTGGGGGCACGACAGAGACTCGAGCCTGTGGTAACTTCTGTAGCCTTTGCTCTGGAGTCATGAGGAGACCTCATTGTCTTGGACTCACCCAACAGTGGAATGGCAGGAAGTCACTGCACAGGAGGAGGGCGTGGCTAGTGACACCTGTGCTCAAGATGCAGCCATTGCTTCCACTAAACAAGCAACAGTTTGTACTGCAGCAGCTTAAAAAGGGGCGCTGTGTGCAGTGGGGGCAGTCAGCCAAGGGCAGCCCACCAGGTACACAGGTTTCTAGTATGAGCAAGGGGTGT
This sequence comes from Fukomys damarensis, assembly GCF_012274545.1. NCBI lineage: Eukaryota > Metazoa > Chordata > Mammalia > Rodentia > Bathyergidae > Fukomys > Fukomys damarensis. The sequence continues at coordinate 14,980,168 of NW_022900937.1, forward strand.
ACACGTGCTCATGATAGTGAGTTTTCCTCCTTTTGTCATCGGGCCTTGGCATGCTGGAGTCATCTACTAGAGGTGATTTTTAGGTTCTTTTGGATGAAACAAGCATAAAGAGTAGCAAAGCTTTACATTAATTAACAGTAGGAAAAAAATAGACTGCAGAGCGAGTGTGGGCTAAGTAAAAGGAGGGAAATAAGTGTAAGAGAAAAAAGTAAGATACATCCTACAGCGTACAGTGACCTATTGTAGACAGAGAGCATAGCAAGCATTTAAGGGCCACTATTCCTTATTTACACACTCCACGCTGCTGCGAGGTCCAGATTATTTTTTTGGGTGTGTGTGTGGGGGAAACCTGCTGAGTTCTCGCGAGAAGTCCCCACGCATACGCTCTGAAACTTGTTCTGCGCATGTGTCCCGGCATTTTAGCACCCTGTTGTTAGCTAGCCACGGCTGCGGCCTATCTTCCTGCTTCACTTTTACTTTTTAAGATAGGTCAGAGAGTGGTGAGTTCATTGCAGATGGGTCCAGGTTGGAGCTCTCAATGTGTTTATTCTGCGACTGCAGCGGCAGAGCTCTTAGGCTCCTGCAGCCCTGAGGAGAGGGGTCCACCAGGAACCTGGGGCATTCTGGGACCCGAGCATGCATTTTCGGACAAAGGAAAGGTACAGAGAAACATGACTTTAGGTGAAAAATAGGTGGAACTGCTTTGTGGGCAGAAGTGGGATTTCATGGGTTGGCCTCGGTTCTAAAAACCACTGCACCAGGGACTGGCAGCTATAGCCCACTCTGCAGAGCCTGGAGGGTTAGAGGTTTACTGCAGACCGACCTAGGGCCTCTTTTTTGTCAGATGACAAAGGCTGACTCCAGGTATGTAGGAAGAAGATTTCTGAGCTCACACAAAGTTTTAGAGGAAAACAGTGTTGACCAAGAAGTTTCCCGGAGGCAGAGGTGGTAAAAAGAAATGTTTGTGAGTCAAATATTATTTCCTGTTCTCAAGTACAATAGGTCTTTCTTTCACAAAACATTCCAAACTGGTGAAGACAAAGGTTATTGTCTCTGTCAATCCCATTTGCTTTAAAAGAGGCAAATCTCTTTTCAGCAGCTTTTCAAACCCATTTATAACAACAGCAACAATGCAGTACTTGTATTTATGAGGCTTTGTCTTTGGTTCCATCTGTTCCATAGGATTTTAATCCTTCCTGGAGCCCCCAGGGAATCCATTTTACAGATGTGAGGTGGAGAGTAGTTCAGGGCTCACGCAAGGTGGAGTACAGTAGATCCTCGAGTTAAGACCTACCTGACATACGAACAACTTGGGTTATGACCCAAGTTCCATCGGCTTATATTTCTAGATGGTCTCAGATACAGATTTAACCCTTAAAGAGTTATGGAAGAAACATGACAGCATCCGTTCCTGTGTGGGGTTAATTGAAAAGTTCTGGGCCAGTGTCTCTCTAAGGATCTGCCTGTATACAGGAGAGAGACTTTGAAGGCTGTATGTAGGAGCTTGAGGCGTCAGTTGACAAACTTGAGTCACAACCGGCCCTTGTGAATTAAATGAGTTCACAAGTCAAGGGTCCACTGTAGATGTACTTCAGCACAGCCGGTGACTCTCAGGAGCATCGTGGTCCTTACAGCAACCGGTTCCTCTCTGTGACTTCTCATTTTCCTTCCGCCAGAAATGCAAAGATGCAGGAGGGTGCTCGTGAGACCTAGAGTGGATGGCAAGGTAAGCTTGTTATGTCTGTGACATGGAAAATCCCAAGAAACTGTGCTTTCCAGTCTGATGAGTACCTGGTACAAATGTGAGAAGCAACAGCGTGGAAGTGACCCTGCGACAGGCTGCCTTTACGCCTGTCATTTGCCTGTCTTGGCAACCAGTTGTGCCAAAAACAGTGGGCTGTTCTACACACACACACACACACACACACACACACACACACACACACATCTTATGTCCATTGCATGATAGGAAAGAGTGTAAAAATTACTGATAATTATCTAAATTTTTAACTTTTCTGCATAGTCAGAGTTTGGTATGTGACTGTTTTGAAACTCATTGAATGTGGTACTTGATGCATTTTGAGGTGAAAATTTTGTCATTTGGTACTCAGTTTGCAAGCTGGAACTGGTGGTGTGTGACTCACCCTTACCAGCCAAAACAGTTTGTCTGGTAGTGGTCTTTTTTGGTATTTGTCACGCCTCCTGGAACCAGTTAATGAAGAATGCCACGGTGCCTTAGACTGCTATTTAGAAGCAAATTTCAAACACCGTTGAGCAAGAAACATTGAAAGAAAGGAAGAAGTTTTAATATTTCAGCTCACAGCATTTCTTCCTTCCTTTTGAACAAGTGCTCTTTATTTGTATTTCACACAAGGCTCTACAACTTAGGTGATTGGTGGCAGTGGGGCTGGATCATGAGCAGAGCTGGGCAGTTTTTCACCAGATTAACCCCTGGTTTTCCAGGAGAAAAATGGAAAATGTGAAGTTTTGCTTTTCGTGGTTCCTGATAGTCACCTGTGATCAACTAGTGTATACAAATTTTAAGTGGTAAATTCCAGAAACATTTCTTAAGTTTTAAGTTTCATGCCATTCTTTGTATCATGATGAAATCTTGAACCTTGTCACTCTGTCCCACTCTGGATGTATACCTTCCTCAGTACCAATGAGGCCCTGTGAGGGCTTTATTCTGTCCCACTCTGGATGTATACCTTCCTCAGTACCAATGAGGCACCATGCAAGGGCTTTATTGTTTGATCCCATTCTTGCTCATGGCGACCAGTGGTTGTAGTGGGTATGAGTGTCCTGTAAGGTGGATTTCTGCTATGGTTTTGGCCTCCACTTTGGTATTCACACTTTCTTTTGGTACTGTACCCCAGCACTATTCTCAGAACAATCTCCTTCCTGCTGTTTATGGCCATGGTAGGACTGTCTCTTATCCTCTCTTACCCAAGGAGTAGCTGGGTGACCCCAAAAGTCCAGTCATGCTCTGTTCCCCAGCATTTGGATTCTTGGGTGGGTTCATCTTGCTGCAAGGTTCAGTTCTGTCCTCCTGGAACCCTGAAAGTTTTGAGCACTCCCTTCTGCAGCAGTTACCATCCTTCTGGGAGGCATGGAGAGCCAGCCCTGAGCTCCCCTCTGCTTAAGAGAGACAATTTGTGTCCAGTGTCTGCATCCAAAGCTTCCCAGATGGGCAAGGAGGAGTCCAAACCCAGAGATGTGCTTACCAACTGCTGTGCTCCCAGAGAGGCTCCATTCTGGTGCAGAGACACACTCTAGAGCTGGCAGTAGGTGCCATTTTGTCTGTGGAGGAAAGGCAAGAGCACAGGTGAAAAGAAACATAAGGGAGGCGACAGTGTTTTCAGGTGCAGGCCCTGAGCTGGTGTCCCACAATCGCGAAATAGGGAGAATAAATATAACTCCCAACCTGCTAGGTGTCAGATATGCCAAGTGTACGTTCCCCAAAATTTAAAAAAAAAATGAATTCTAAGGGACAATGGAGGTTAGGAGTAGGAAGAATTTATTGAGAGAGAGAGGTGGGGACCAGAAAGTGGGTTGCCAAGAAAATCACTTCTCAAAGGAAGTTTTATAGAGCAAAGTCATGAGGTGAGTACAAAATCACCAGATGGGTACAACATGGGTCAGAACTATGATCAACCAGTAAAATTCCAAGTATAGCCACTTAGGTGATGATCCGGTGGGAAGTAGGTCACCTAGAAAGTGTGCCTGGAAAGAACAAAGGCGTTTTTAGAAAGGGATGGATCGGGGGTCTTCGTCACTCACCTGGGTGACTGATATCTATATAGACTTTGTTGGATCCAGTGATACCACTTACCCTTGGGGAGGTATGTAGGCCTGGTCATTCCATCTTTATCTTCAGGCCTGACTTTCAACAAATGCGTCTCCAGCCACAGTTGTCATATGTTCTCATCCTTTGTTCTAACTCTTTTGAGGGCCTAGCCTTGTTGAACTGCCTATACTTTTCTTAACTTAGCTCTCTATAATAGTCTGACATTATTATGAATTAAGTGTTGCATTTGTGTGGAGGGGAGTATGTGTTTCCAGGAACCCTCTTGCTGGCTTATTTGGTCCTTATAAAAACTCCCAAGGTTGGTACAACCCGTGAAAGTCTCTTTGGGAGATGAGGCTGCTGAGGAGCAGCAAGGTGGAGTTGCCAAGGTCCCCGGGCCAGAGTGTGGCGGAATCCCCTGGCCACCAGATCTGGGCCCTGCTGTGCCTCCTGTGCGCCCTCTCGCCTGCTCTCTGCTCTCTGCGGCCCCGTGAGAGTCCTTGGGCAAAGTACTTTGTAATTCCCTGGCGCTCGCAGCTGCAAATGTGCATGTCCACACCACGGCCCCTTCTGTCACCCTACAAGCTTTGTATTAGGGAAACTTAGAGGTCACCTTTTTACTTGGAAAGCAAACATGGGAACAGATTAGATGTGTGATGACTTAATTCTTCCGCAGATGCCACACAGCAATCAAAATCATACAGGGTCTCAAATAGCTCTTTTTTTTTTTTTAATCAAGAAGCAGTTTGTTGTATTAAGTCCAGACCTCCTGGAGTGCTGAAAAGCCTTGTTCTTTAAGGCACCCCTGACAGAAGGTGCCCACAGGTCTCAGGAGTCTCAGAGGAAAGAAACTGCAGTTGTTAACCTGCTGCTGCCCTGAGTGAATGTTAGTTGGCTGCTCCGGAGGTCAGGACAGCAGGGCCTCTCTCTCAAGTTCATTACCATCTCGTGTTACTCAGGACAGCTTTGACTGCACTCTTGCCTGTGATGGGTCCACCCCATCCTGGTCCCAGGTATGTGTGAGCCATGGAGAAGCAGTCCTTTAGCGTCAGTGTTAAATGCCATTCTAAATCACTATGGCTCGCCGGGTGTGGTGGCGCACGCCTGTAATCCCAGCACTCGGGAGGCTGAGGCAGGAGGATTGCTATGAGTTCGAGACCAGCCTGGGCTACATAGTGAGTTCTAGGTCAGTCTCAAGTACACAGTGAGACCCTGTCTCAAAAAACCAAAAACAAAAAAAATTAAAAATTAAATAACAAAATAAAATAAGGTGGCTCAATTTTGATGTGCAAAGCAGCAGGGAAGCACAGACAGCTCTGCCACAGGCCCAGCCGTCCTCCAGCGTGGAGGGGAGACTTCATCTGCAGCGCAAACCCATTCACAGGAACGAAGGTTCTCTGTCCATCACGTCCCCCGAGGGAGGAGAAGTTTTTCGCTTGGATATTGGGGCTGCTGTCATGATGTCTCGGGTGCCTCTTCCCTCTGCAACTCCCTCCTTACCTCCCTCCATAGAAAGCACATGTCCGTCATTGTAAGGTATCACAAAATGATCTCATTTTCCTGTGTGTCTGCCAAGTCTTTATACATGCCGTAGAGTGATGGGGCCAAAGATCATTCTAGCAGTTTTGATGCCCAGTTTAAAAGCAGGAATTTCTGCCAGAGAGAGAGAGAGGGAAGGTGCAGAATGAAAGTGTTGGTGGAATAAATGTCCATATGTATCTCCCGTCACACGTGTGCGTGAACGCGTGACTGCACACAGACACACACAGCCGTAGCACACGGCCCCCTCACCCGTGTCCCCAGATCCCTTCGTGCATATTTTAGTCTCGGTACTTATCCCAGGCGCACCACGCAGCCTAACTTCGGATGTACCCTTCCCATCCCTGTCCTCCGGTCTAGATGACTGAAGGCCGTTACGGAATGGCTTCACTGCGTCCCACTGTACCATCCAGCCCGACCCCGGCTTCCGTCTTGCTATTCCGCCGAGGGCTGCACTCGTGAGAACGGACCGTGCATTTAGTGTCTTACTCATTTGAGGGACTGCAGCTTGTCAAGCTGCGCTTCAGCACCATACAGCCTCCGCAAATGTTGTGGAATGAAATGCAAATAGAATGCTCTGGAAGGAGAAGGTGTGCAGGGAGGAAGAGAGGAGATAGTTGTATTCAGTACAAATAAGCTAACTAAGCTACGGTTAAAGACAGCCTCTTTTTAAAAATCAATATCATTAGCAGCATTTTAGCTAGCTTAAAGGAAAGAAGAGCACAGTAATATCTGGAATAAAAGGAAAATCACTAGATGTTTTAAATAAAAAGGACTGGAGAGGCGTGCTATGAATAACTGTAAGGCAACAAATTCAGTAACCTAGATAAAATGGAAAAGTTGCTGAAAACATAGAAACTAACAAAACTGATTGAAGAAGAAATTTAAAAATCTACGTAGACCTAAAAATAAGGAGATTGACTTAAGAATAAAATATTTTCCTCAGAAAGAAAAGCCCAGACCTAGATGGCTTCCTTGGTGAATTCTATCAAATGTTTAAGAAAGAATTAACATTGGTCCTTTACAGGCTCTTCCAAAACAACAGAAGGAACTCTTCCCAGATCACTTCACTCCGCAGAGTCAGTACAACCTTGATACCAAAAACATGCAAACATTACATGAACAGTGCAGACCCTTCTTTCTTTCTTTCTTTCTTTTCTTCTCATTGAGTTTATTGGTACATTTTAGGTATATAGTACAGTTACATTCATCATTGGGATCTTGTACCTTTACATGACAGGCTTGGTTCTCATTTTTTCTCCTTATCCCTGCCCTTCCTTCACCCCCTCCTCCCTTCCCTATTTATAAATACTTATTTCTATTTTTTTATTTTCTTATGGTTTTTTTCTTTTCCCTTATTACCTTTCCCCTTCCCTTCCCACTTCCCCTACACCTTTAGCCCTTTTCTTCCTATTTCACATTGTCAATTATATCATTTGGATCTTATGTACTATTATAGTTTATTCACACCAGAGAAACTCTTCAGTATTTACACATGTGTGACTTATGTATTTCACTTAGGAGTATATCCTCAATATGTATCCATTTTCCTATGAATGATTCTAATTTCTCATTCTTTAGGGCTGAGTAGTATTCCATTTTATAGAAAAACCACATCTTCTTTATCCAGTCTCCAACTGATGGGCAAATGGGCTGTTTCCAAGTTTTAGCTATTACAAACTATGCCGCTGTAAACATAAGTGTGCATATATCACTGTGGTATGATTCTTTTAATTCTTTTGGAAAGATACCCAGCAGAGGGATGGCTGGGTCAAATCACAGCTCTTTGAGGTATCTCCATATTTATTTCCACAGTGGTTGCACCAGTCTGCACTCCCTCCAACAATGGAGAAGGGTTCCTTTCTCTCCACAACCTCACCAACATTTGTTATTGTTTGATTTCTTGATAGCAGCCATTCTTTGTGGGGTGAGGTGGAATCTCAGTGTTGTTTTCATCTGCATCTCTCGAATGACCGGTGATGTGGAACATTTTTTCATATATTTACTTGATGCTTTTACTTCTGTCTGAGAAATGTGTTCGTTTCAGATGCACATTTTTGAATCGGCAGACCCTTTTTTGTTCATTTGTTTTTGAGACAGGGTCTCACTAAGTAGTTGAGACTGACCTGGAACTCACTATGTAGCCCAGGCTGGTCTCAAACTCACAGTGATCCTCCTGCCTCAGCCTCCTGACTGCTGGGATTACAGGTGTGCGCCACCATACCTGGCAGACCCTTATTTCTTAAATGGCAAATCCTCAACAAAATGCCACAGATCTATTCCAGTGACATAATGGTGATTATATACTGTCATCAAATAGGAATTATTCCAGGAAAACAAGTTTGATTTAAAGCAATTAATTGCAAAAGCAATTAAATAAAGAACCAACTATTAGGGTGGGAGATTTAGCTCAGTGGTGTTGCCGCCTGCCGCTTAAGCTCAAGGTCCTGAGCTCCATCCTTGATACCAAAAAAAGAGAGAACAAACTATTAGGATAAACACCACATGAGCTTCTGAAAAGACACAAAAAGGTATTTGACAAAATTCAGCAGCTTTTTATGGAAACAACATCATGCTTAAAGGTGAAAATGGAGTTTTCTGCTTGAAATCAGTAACAAGACAAGAATGTCTGCTCCTACCACTTGTGTTCATCATTATTCTGAAGGTTCTTGACAGCATGATTAGTCAAGAAATAGAAGTAAAAAGTATCCAGATTGATGTGGGGCCCAGGATTTAGCTCAGTGGTTCTGCCACCTGTCTCACAAGCACAAGGTCCCTAGTTTGATCCCTGGTACCACACACACACACACACACACACACACTATCCAGGTTGAAAAGGAAGTAGTATAACTACTCTACTCTCACAAGCACAAGGTCCCTAGTTTGATCCCTGGTACCACACACACACACACACACACACACACACACACACACACACACACTATCCAGGTTGAAAAGGAAGTAGTATAACTACTCTATTTACAAATAACGTGATCTTATATATAGGAAATCCTAAAAGTCTACAAAGAAACCCTTAGAACTATTAAATGATGTCAAAAAGTTATAGAATGCAAGATTAAAATACAGAAATCAGCTGCATTTCTTTGTACTAACAATCTGAAAACGAAACTAAAATTTAACAAAGAAAGTACAAGACTTGTACACTAAAAATCATCAAACACTGTTAAATGAAATTAGGTCAGAATAAGTGGGGAAATGTGCACTGTTCACGAATTGAAAGTCTTGACGAGATGGCATTACTCTGCAAATTGATACACAGAGTCCGCAGACACAGAGATGAATGGGGTTTCCTAGGGCTAGGAGGGAGGTGGGAGTAAATAGTCAGTGACTGCTGATGGGCTTGGGGTTTCTCTTTGGAGTGATGCAGTGTCCTAAATTCAATGACAGTGATAGTTGCATGTGACTATATTATACTGACTATACTATTCAAAGTCACTAAAATCTATACTTAGAACTAAGTCAGTTTTATGGTATAGGAAATATATCTCAATAAACTTTTTTAAGAAAATGAAATTGTCAGCATGGTGTCACACACATACCTGTGATCCCTGCACTCTGGAGACAGAGGCAAGAGGAGTACCACAAGTTCAAGGTAAGCCTAGGCGACATACAAGTACAAGGCCAGCATAAACTATATAGCGAGACCCTGTCCCAACAGAAGAAATTAAATGCAGTCAGAGTAGTTTGTGTAAGTATGTGCATCCTACATGATTTTGCATTGCACATTGATATAACTACGTAGATGTGGGAGGGTAAATGCTCAAGTGAAGCAGACTCCTCTACTGTTAGATAAAGGGAATTCAATTTAGTTCAATATGTTTTTATTAAGCATCTACAAAAAAAAAAAAGATGCCAAGATAGATGCTTTCTTTTATTTAGTTTTCATAACATGATTTAGTAGGTAGGACCTAGATGTATTTCACATAAGATGGAACTGAGGTTAAGGGACTTGTTCAGGGTTTTATAGGTGGTAAAAGGCAAAGTTAGGATTTAGACCAAAGACTGACTCCTACATCTTTTGGCAGTAACCGTGGCACAAAGAAAAATCTGATGGAAGAGGTAGTAGATAATATTCTAGCTCTACTGGAGACTAGAAGAATTTCCCAAAAATGATTTGGGAGTTTGTGTTTGGTATCTGATCAAAAACAAAACAGCAACAACAGCAGAGGTGAAAAGACTGCTTCTCTGCATGGCTAATCTCCCTCTCTCATAGTTTAAAGACTTTGGGACACAGGCCAGAATCACGTTGAGTCTTTAAGCTGTTTGCTGGCATCTATTTGAGGTTGCTATTTCTTTTTATCTTAAGGCTGTTCTTAGCATTTTCCTAAGCCTAAACTAGATACGCATACCAAAGCACTAAAATCATATACAAGCCGTAGAGTGGTGACCTTTTACTGTATAGAAGTGACCTGGATTGGAGGTAATGATGGACCAAAACAGCCCCCTGAACCCATGTCATGCTGCCCTTCAACAGTGTGGGGCTGTCACTAGAAGTTGGAGACATCTCCCTCTTTTGCATCTTTGCAGAGGCAGTTAATTAGGTCTCATGTTCCCTAGAAGTTTGTATAATATGTTTGCGTTTTATCATTTTTATGTGCAGTAAATCACCCACCGGATATTCACTGTTCCCAGCAGGTCCAGCTGCCCTGATTCCAGATGTCACTGGATCCAGGTCTCTCTCGTCTCCAATTTAACCAAGTCTTGCTCTAATAACCTGGTTACTCTGCATCACCAGACCTGACTCAGCTGCCTTAGCAAAGGCTGTGCCAGAAGGGGTGCTGCCCAGTTGAGCCAGGGGTGTCCCCAACCCACAGATCCTCCTTCCCAGCCTTGCTGTGTCTCTTGGTGTTGCTCTTCTTCATCCTAACGCTTAGATGCCCTGGATGTGTGAGGTTAACAAGGAGTGTAAGTTATGATCTGCGTGCGCTTACCCAGCCTTAGTCCTGCCTCGTCATTGGAGGAGAGGGTGGTGACCAGGGACACAGGCTGTCACCCACGTTCCACCCACCTGCTCTTTCTCTAGCTTGTTCTTAGGAGAAGACCCATAAGCGTGAATGACTTCGGGCATTGTAGGGAGAGAAAACCCGCATACAAACTGATTTTTTAAAATGCAGCCTTGACCTTAATGGTAAATACTGGCATACATGTATATTTCATTTCTGCGCTGCCTGCTTCAAAGAAGTCAGCAAGACACTTCTCTGAGAACGAGGGCTGGCTTCACGATGAAAGACGGCTGCAGTTTGTGCTTGAAATGTGTAATCACATTGAAGAAATCCCCATTTTGGCCCTGGAGTAGACATTTTAAATGTATTTTCTCATGTTGTCTTCATACAATCCTATAGGGTAGGAAATTACTATCCTCGTTTTATGGATGAGAAAAATCAAGGCTCACAATGATTTGGGAATCTGCCAAGTGCAGTAAAACAGAAAGCAGGAAGTCTTATCTGGGACCCCCTGATCCCGCTCCCTGAATCCTGTGTGCCCAGATGTGCCCCATGCTGGCACAGCCAAGGGGCGGAGCACAGTCCTGTGGGCACCGCTGACCACCTCAGCACTGAGTCTGTGGCAAGGTGGGTCCTGTCTCACGCGGCTTGATTCTCAGTGGCTCGGAGGAGGGATGAGAGATGAAGGTGCATCTGCGGGGAGAAACGCCTCCGAGTGATGGGGTAGCGAGAGCCCTTGAGACCGAAGAGAGGAGAGGCGAGGTTCCAGGAGACAGGGCCTGGGTAAAGGGGCAGACGCTGCTCCCAGACCCCCTGGGAGAGTGGGTACCTGGGAGTCCCTGGTGAGCCTTTTAGGTCGGCCCGCCTTGTCTCAGCTGGGCTCTGGCTGGCCGGGAGCTGATGTCGCTCTCAGCCGAAATGTGCTTGTCTGTGTGGCTGCTCCCAGTCTGCTCGCGAAAAGGACTAGGAGTCTATTGGGATCCCACACTCAGCTTCCTTATCAGCACTGCTTTTCTTCCAGAAGCTCTTTCCTTGTGCCCAGCCCTCCTTTTAGTCAGGTCCTTGCTACACACAGAGAAGTCCTGGCTCAGTACTGTGAAATCCGAGCCTGGGCTGGTGGCCAGGCCTTCCATCAACGGGTTTTGTGCCCCCAACAGCCACATTTTATTTTGAGCCTTATCTTGGATCTCAGTGGCACTCAGCTTGCTGTCACTAAAACATTTGTAGGTCTTTGTTTTGCTTTTGTTTTTTGGTACTGGGGCTTGAACTTAGGACCTTGCCTTTGCCAGACAGGTGGCTGAACCACTGAGCTAAATCCCCGGCCCTCTGTCATTAAAACAAGTATCTGGGATGATCTGTCTCACAGTGTTTTAGGTTTTATTCCATGGCTAATTGGACCCATTGCTCAGGACCCCTGCTAATAGTCCAAGCTGGGCACCAAGTGTTTCACACACAGGCCTGTGGGAGGCATTCCAGGTCCACAGCCATGTCTCAGGAACAGAATTGATCTTGGATGTTAGGGAAATAAAATCTTGAGTCTTATACACAGGTAGTTTGTTTGTGTTTGTCTGATTTTGTAGTGCTGGGGATGGAACCCAGGAATTGGTGCGTGTTGGGCAAGTGTTCTCCTACCATGCCACATCCCACCCTGCATCTGGTTATTGCGGAATGAAACTCAGCCTTCTGCCCTTGGGTTTTGTGTGTGTGTGTTCTTCAGCTTTATACTGTCATGATTAGGGTAAGAAATCCTGGATTTCTCTCCCTGAGAGAAGAGGCTGAAAAATAATAAAACAGTGAAGTTGCTTTCCTTACATGAAATGTTTTTCACAAATAAGATTACACTAAAGCATATTTTCCTTTAGCTTTTACCCAATTATATACTCATCTTAGCACCTGCTTTTGAGCTAGATGTGATATGAGCAATTTAAAATCATTACTACTTTGACTCTATTCCCTTGGCAAACATTTATTGAGCATCTACTGTGTGCAAGGCACTGTGTTGGGCGCCATGAAGCAAGCAAAGACGTGTGAGTCCTGGTCTCTTCTCTCAAGTTTCTAGACAAGTCTTGGGTCAGTTATTCTTTCTGTTGAGACATTTATGCCCTCATGTAGAGCTGAGTCAGTTGCTTGTGTCTGTGCAGCACTTTATACATTTGAATAAGAAAATCTTTACATTACAGATCCTGTGTACTCTGCCCAAGGGCCCAGCACCATAAAGATTCAAATCTTCCCATTCCTATCTCTTCCCCTCTAACAGTCCCATCAGGGAAAACAGAAGAACACAGCGCACACCCTTAACTACCACAGTCTGCCTCCAGGGACACAGTACCACCCCACAGCTGGCAGGTGGACTTCAAAGAGCACCTCTCCACCTGGGCATTGTGCTGTTAGAGTACAGCTCACTTGTACATATTTCATAAACTCTGCACTGCATTGTTATATGTGTTCACAACAGCCAAACATCTTTTAAAGAGATTTACAGGATTGGGTATGTTAAGGGTAAGGTAGCTTATACACGTAAGAGGTTTAAATAATTAAGAGGCCTGATAAATTAGCCATGTAGTTAACATGTGTTTTCCCCCTTGTATCTGGAGAGCCGCTCTCCATGCAGGAGGCTGGGGTAGTAGCGGTCTCCCTCTATGTGTGCCATAGCTCTCGGGTGACAGCCTTCATTGCCTATTTCAGTGTCCTGAAAAGCGTCATTTCATAAACTTTATCTAGCTTTGTAGCTGTTTCAAAGGTGGATAAATTTTAGTTTCTCTTCTCCCTTAGCCAGGATAGACAGCACATGTAAACCGGATTTGGCTACAGATGTTGGCGACGTCATCTGCTTTCCTTTCATCTTATAGTGTTTGCAAAACCAGCATATTTTAAATAGTTTTTTGGGGTTTTTTTTTTTTTTTTGTATCAGGGATCAAACTTGGGTCCTTGTGCTTGCAAGGGTGGCTGTGGAACCACTGAGCTAAATCCCGGGCCAAGACCAGCATATTTTAAACTTTTTATTTTGAAATAATTTAAAAAGAATAACAAAGTTACAAATATATAGTACATAATGTTCCAGAACAACTTGCGACCCCCTCCCCCCTTTTTAGTATGGGGGATCAAATTCAGGACCTTGCACTTGGAAGGCAGGTGGCAGAACCACTGAGCTAAATCTCTGTGCACCCACACCATGTGAGACAAAGTCTTGCTTTGCAATTCAGGCTGGCCTCGAACTCATGGCAGTCCTGCCTCTGCCTCCTGAGTGATGAGATCACAGGCCTGAGCCACCACACCCAACTGCAGCTTCCCTTAATGTTAATTTTGTTTTTTTGCATGTTGGGGTTTTTTTTTGTTGTTGGTTTTTTTGTTTGTTTGTTTTTTTGCTGTTTGTTGTTTGTGGTACTGGCATTGAACCCAGGGAACATTAAGCCCTTTTTACTTTATTTATGAGACAGTGTCTTGCTAAGTTGCCTCAGCCTCTGCTTGGCTTCCTGTCCCCATGTGGCAAACTCAGCTGGGGTCACTCTGAGAAGCTGCTGCTTTTATTTTTTCCCTTCTGCACTACTTACTTACTACTTAAGAAGCATCTCAAGAGTTGGAGTTGGTTCTGGAGGCCCGGCTCTCCTATTTCTAATGGCCAGGTTCCCGGGCCTCCGTCCAGGAAAGTGGGAGACTGCTCTGGCCTCCCCTCCAAGTCCTGTCCTTCCTGCATGCACACTCAGAAGAGCCTTGATGATGGAGTGAATGTTTGAACCCCACCCCTTCATAGGTGAGGTGCTATATTAAGAGGTGTGCCTTGGGGAAGGGAGCCCTAACAATTGATATTATTGCCCTGATCCAAGAGACCCTCTGCCTGTCCTCCAAATAAGGTTAGTATGAGAAGATGCCATCTACAAGAACACAGTTCCTCAGCAGTCATTGCTGGCACCAGTGCCCTGATCTTGAATTTCGCTACCTTCAGAGCCATGGGAAATGAACACAGCTCATAGCATTTTGTTATAGCAGTCTGATCAGACAAAGATAACCCTGCATTGAGGGTTGTTAGAGCTTGTGTGGTTAGTAGTAAAAATTACTATTTTTGGTAACTATTTGCCTAGAGTTTTTCTCTTGGCCAGAATGTTAGAAAAAAGGATGGGCCAGTGGTTGAATTCTTGCACTCACCCTCACAGCTAAGCCTCCAGAATCCTTATTACCATTATCTTTAATGTCACTATACTTTGTGTAGATGGTACATGCCTGTTGTATCAGCACTCTGGGAGACTGAGACAGAAGGGTCACAAGTTCAAGTCTAGCCTGAGAAACTTAGGAACTTAGCAAGAATTTGCCTCAAAATACAAAATAAAAGGGGCTGGGCATGTAGCTCAGTGTGAAAGCCCTGGATTTAATTCCTAGCACTGCAAAAAATAATTACTTTGTATCATTATACCCATACATGGAGCTTGCTTGCAGTTTCTCAATGTTATAACAATACTGTATGACGGGGGGCCAGGGATTTGGCTCAGTGATTCCGCCACCTGCTTCATAATCGCAAGGGCCCGAGTTTGATTCCCTGGTACCAAAAACAAGAAAAAAAAATCCAAAAAAACAAAACAACAGTACTGTATGTTGATAATCATATTTATACATGTGTTTTGATATGTTTAACCATTTGCTTGTTGTTGTCATTTAGCTAAGTTTTAACTAGCTGAACAATGGTGCCTGTGAGTAATCTTTAAATGTCACACACATTTTCCCTTTCATATGGATCAGTAATTTAAAGATCATACTCAGTTATGCTCTTATAGAAATAATTTTTAAATATTAAAATAGACAATATTCAACTACAAATAAATTTTATACTATTATGTAAAAATGTGCAATTTTTTAAACAAAATTTAAGTGAACATAAACTTAATGTAAAATTTTAAAAAACACAAACACTTTATCCAGTTCACTGTGGTGCATTTCATATTGTCCTTCATTTTTTTTTTTTTTGGTACAGGGGATTGAACTTGGGTCCTTGTGCAGGCAGGCAGCAGAACCCTAAGCTAAATCCCCAGCCCTCATGTTACCCTTTGATTTTTTCTCCTTTACTGGAATATAGGTTTTCCTTCAAATGCAAACTGAGAGGAAGCTTCGGATTTGCTTTTTGTTAGTGTAAAAAAAATCTTCCCGGTTGTGTTTGTATTGTTAAGGAGTAAAAATTAAGGATCTGAAGGAAGGTTGGCACCCCACCTTTTTTTTCCAGTGGTGTTCTTTTTGCTATTTTGTTTTTGTGAGATGGATTCACCCTCTGGCTGACTACTTGTACCTTTCTAGGATGGGCTAAACTTCCCTGTGCAGGCCCCATGCCTCTGCCTTCCCTCTTCATGGGGTAAGGAGAGGAGTGGTAAGACCATTTCCATTCTCAGGGCCAGTATGGCACCACATAAAGAGAGGAGCTTGTAAACATTGGTCCAGATTCTCATACTGAACGCGGTGGGAGCCTCAGGGATAGGCTTTTCTAGCTAAGGCTGCCATCCATTATCTAGTGCCTGAGCATTATCCTGACTTCGTCCCCTTGAGGAGCTCGGTGTTGAATTCTGAGACCGTCCCCTTACAGGCAGAATACAAAAATTTCGCCCCATGTGCATCTTTGTTTGAATAAGGCACCAAGAGGGCACTGATAGGAAACACCCTCCCACACTGACACCCTTTAGGCAGTGTGATTTCTTTATTAGAGCTGAACAGTTAAAAGAGGCTAAGATCCATGGTGTCACTCAGGAGGTTTTCGTACTCTATCTCCACCCTCGTGAGCCAAGACTCAGCACTGCTTATGGCTCGTGTGTCCATCAAGGGATGGAGACCCAACACCAATCTACCCCATAGAGCCAGGAGTCCGTGATCAACACCAGGGCAGTGGTGAAAGGATGAGGAAAGGTCAGTGCAGAGAGAGGGTAAGGAAAGAGGTACTGCAAGCTACGGACCCAGGACACCGCAAGTCCCAATAATAAGGAAGTTTTGTCTTTGCTAAGATTATGAGTAATAACCTTACTAAGCTAACTGAGTTTTCCCAGTCTCCCCTACTTTCTTCTTCTTCCTCTGCTGTTGTAGTCAGAGTTTTGGCAAGGGAATACATTTAATACAGGACACAATTTATAGGATTACTTTATATTTACCCCAACAGTTAAATATGGAGGAGCAAGAGATTAGCTACATACTAGAGCTACACACACGGGCCTGGATCCCACAGCAGTGTCCCCTTGGCTTAGAGTCCAAAGTAATGTCCTCCACGTGTCAATGGCCTAGATCCCGCAGCAATGCCTCATGCTTATATGTACTGAGGATCTGCACCTGGGAGGCTCAAAGGCCTTCCAGTGATGCAAGCCAGAAAACCTGCACGAGTCAGATGAAGGATTTGTGCCACTAGGCTGAGGGATCTACATTGGAGCCAGGAATTGATGCTGATGGTGAAGATCAGAGCCCCCCTGATGAGAACAGCAGCCATTTCCATAGACAGCAAGGCCCCGAGTTCCTCATCTGATGAGAACAGCCAAGTGCTCTTTGGGAAAACCACCTTTAGCAAGCTTCTCCTAGAAAACCAGCAGCGCCTGACCTTCTCCTCTGGTCCTCTTTTTATGGCTGTTGGCAGCGATCCTCATGTGGATCTCCTAGGCCCAGACCAGTTCAGCTGGGCGGTATGAGTTGACTGATAGTTAATTCACTGCAGCCTACTCCTGATCAACTTGATAACCGGACACACTTTTTCAATAACAGTCTGTAGTAGCAGATTTATGGAAAGTTAACCTCTTGATCTCTTCAGTTTTACATTAGTATAACAATTACACACATATAATTCTTATTGCACTCATTTGCACATTATGACTTCAAATTTTAAAACTCTTTGGGTTTCCATTTATATACATAATTTAACAATACTGAAAAACAGTCTTACAACCCGGATGTGGTGACACACGCCTGTAATCCCATCACTCAGGAGGCTGAGGCAGGAGGACCGCTGTGAATTTGAGACCAGCCTGGGCTACATAGTGAGACCGTGTCTCAAAAAACAAAAAAAAACAAAGAAAGAAACAAACAAAAAACAGGCTTAGGGCCGGGGTTTTAGCTCAGTAGTTCGGTGGCCTGCCTTGCAAGCGCAAGGACCCGAGTTCAATTGAAAAAAAAAAAAAAAAAAAAAAAAACAGTCTTACATACATCACCATCTTATCACTACATTAAAATCATAATAGAGAGCTATTAAAATTACAATCCTTGCTTCCTGTTAATTTTGACAACAGTTGTGGTAACATTAAAATATGTCCCAGGGGATCTCCTGCGTTCCAAATATATTCTTCTCTTCTGGTGAAAGATCTCAGGTTACTTTTCCATGGTCCTGTTTCTTTTCAACAACCATGTTGTCCTCTGTTTTATCCTTGCAATCCACAGCTCCACTGGAGCCTCTCCTTTGGCCAAATGCTTCAAAACATCCTGCTGGTAACAAGCATCCTTTTGCCCCTTTTATTTTATTAGGACTACAGGGTCTAGGGTAATGCCAAACCACTCATGTGTAGTGGTTTAGTAATCACATGCCCTTAACCTCAGTATCACACATTCCAGATTCAATTACCTCTGAAAAAGAAAGTCCCACCTCATCTGCATGAGTCTTTGTGG
>NW_022900937.1:14998081-15011049 GCF_012274545.1 Fukomys damarensis
GGGGTGTGGGGGGGGGGACATCTAAACACAAACATCTGCCTTCTCTTGAAGCCTCTAGGCAGTTTTTCTGGGTGATCTGTTTGACATCTCCCCGAAGTCCCCAGTAAGCTTAATACGGATCCGTCTCAGGCCTGCTCCAACCTCTCTCCACACCAGGATCCTCGTCCTCACTAGCTCTCATCTTCTATCACCTATCTGCATCTGCTGGCTCAATCCTTAGCATCCTCTCACACTGGCTCTTCCCTGCATCCCAGTGTTCCTGCTCTGGGGCAGGCTCATTGTGTCCCTTGGACTCTGGTGCTCTCCTGCAGCCTGGCTTCCATGGCTCCAGGCTCATTGTTTTCTGAACTGGGTGCCACAGGGTTGGCATGGTTACTATAAAGTCCCAGGTTCAACAGTGCTCACCCTGGCTTTCAAATCTTCCATGACTGAAGTCCAAACTCTTGTGCACAGTACACTGTACCCACCCTAGTGGGGGCTCCCCGTATAACCTGGACCCCCTATGTTAAAAGTTTTCCATGTTACTTAAAGCTTATTCTGTATTTGCAGAAGACATTCTCTGCTCCTCTACCTTTTTTCCAGTTTTATAGAGTTATAGTCTTCTTATCCAAAGATTTTTTTCCCTTTAGCCAATGCTGTTTGTCTATCTTCTGTGCTGTAGTTTCAGATCTGGCTTGTAGGCTCTCTGCTCTCTCCGTTAATGTTTAATTAGTGTTTCATGATTCCTCAAAGCCCCTACTCACACTTGAGCTATTTTTATAGTACTTCTTAAAACTTTCAATGATTAGGCTTCCATGATTAAATAAATAAAAGCTCAAAAGGCATAAAATCCTTTAAATATGCAATCAGAAATGCCTGTGTGTCACAGAAACACTTTATATACTGCTCAAAAACCATAGCATGCAGTGGGAGTTCTGAGTTTAAATTCAAGGAGGTTAACCACATAAAGGATCAGAAATGTATCCAGTTCTTGTAAATAGCTCCAGACTGGCCTGTTACCTCTCAGGATCAACATTTGTAAATCAACAGACATGTTCTTCACACGATCACTGGATGTTTTGTGTTCCTTGGCAGGAGTGATCAAGGGAAAAAATATGCCCAGTTGAACCTTGAGAAAGAGGTCACAGTGTCTCACGTGGCGTGTCACACAGGGAGCCCTTTGTATTACAGCGATGCATGGCTCAGCCCCAGGTTTGGGCATCCCAGTGCTCCACAAATGCTGGAGAGGGCCATGCTGAGATTTTCAGAGCCAACCTGGCCGTCCCTGACTGCAGTCCCAAGCACAGCCCTCAGGAAAGAACAGTCACTCTTCTGCCCACACTGCAAAAATTGGAGCCTCCGTCATAATCTGCATTTCCCTTTATATTGTCCAAAACCTTGTCTTAAGCATTTGCATTCTTTCCACCTGTTCCAGCCCTTGCCATGAGAGATCTGACAATGTAATCAGGTGCTTCTTTCCTTGGGTCCTGAAACAAACTCTTTTCATTTTTTCAGGGGAATCCCCTAGGACTGTTGAATCTGAATGAGTGACAGGACATTTCCTTGCTGGACATGTTGAATGCCTAGATTAACACTCAGTTCATACCTCTCAGACTCAGGGCAGAAGGTTTCATTTGTGAATCTCACCTTTCTTTGGATTTTCTTCATATCTTGAGCGAGGCTGGATCAACTTGACTCAGGCTTAGGCAGAGACCAGATTCCAAGAGTGTGGAGGCAGAAAGGCAGAGGTCCAGATTTCTGCTTGCACCACCAGATTGTCCAGCCCTGTGACCCCTCTCCTCCTTGTCTCCCTGTCCCCTGGTGCCCATGTAGGACAGACAATCTGCTATCATCTGTGGGCAGCTGGGGTCAACAGCCTGATGGTTCGTAAACAGGGAGCCATGAATTATAAACCCTGGGGCTGTTGTCATTGTTTAGTTTCTGTGTGACCTATCTAGACAAGAGCTGGCTCCATGTGGGTACATTTCACTGAAAGAAGTATGATGAAAGTTCTAAATGACAGAATCAATCACGGGGCTTTTGTTCTACTGGGCTGTAATTCCCCAGCACACAGGTGTGTAGTGTAATATGTTTATTGAGATGCTACCTCACATATTCAACTGGATGTATTCATCCCCCATCTCTGCTCAGTTCTTTGCTGTTTAGTCCTACTTCCCACATGTGAGAGAACTATTTGAGTTCTGCTCTGTCATTTCCAGGAAAAGTTTAAGTAAATTCAGGTGTCATTTCTTAAGCCTAGGCTTAACTTTATTATCTGTTTACTCATTGAACATTTATTGAGCACCTACTGAATGCTTAGCAAGGTTATAAGAGTGCAGTTAAACATGGGCCCTCCCCACACACATCTTTGTAACACACTGAACTGTCAGTTGAGTTATTCTTCTTGGTATGCCAAGACTGATATTTCCTAAAGCTCATAATACTACAGGCTAGTGCTAAAGAACCAGGGGCTAGGTCAACAATTTTTCTTTCCCAATAAATTGAAGAGGTAGGAACTTGCAACAGATTGAAAACCCAAAAGCCAGCTACACCTGGAGGACATCTCTAGGAAGTAGTCATTTCTAAGGGTTCTAAAATAAGCAATAAAGCTCTTTGTCAAAAGGAATTTAAAAGCATTATCCCAGGAATTAAACTTTTAAAAAAATAGAAAATGAGAAAACACTTAAGATGCAACCCCAGACTTCCATTCACCAGAGGCAAACCCAACAGGCAATAAAATGGAACAATTCAAGAGCCACCCACATGGACTCTCTGAAATGGGAACAGCAGAAGTAACAAAGCAGATGAATGAGGCTCTAGAAAAAAAAATCAGAAATAATTTTTCAGATAACCACAGAGATGACCATAATGAAAGACATGGTTAGTGACTCTAGAGCAGCTACAGATAAAAAAGAAATAAATAGAGGAGCTTAGGAAAATGGTGGAAACCATTAATGTTCAACATAGGAGGGAAATGGAATCCAAAGATAGTAATCCAGTAGATTAAAAATTCCATTGAAAACATACACAGCAAAATGAGCCAATGTGAGGACAGAATATCAGACATAGAGACAGAATTGCAGTTAGTGACCATAGAAAATTTCCCACAATGTGGGGAAAAAAATGTTTGCCAGCTGTTCCTCAAAGAACTAATATCTAGAATATATAAAGCACTAAAAAAAAAAAATCACACCTCCCAAATTTAAAGACCTAATCCAAAAAATGGGCATCTGAAATGAATAGACATTTCTCAGATGAAGAAGTAGAAACAGCAAATAAATATATGAAAAAATGTTAAATGTCACTAGTCATTTGAGAGATGAAAATTAAAACAATGGTCAGATTATATCTCGCTCCAGAAAGAATGGCTGTTATCAAGAAATCAGTTAACAACAAATGCTGGCAGGGCTATAGGGGAAAAGGAACCCTTCTCCACTGTTGGAGTGTAGACTGGTGCAACCATATGGAGATAAGTGTGGAGATTCCTCAAAAAGCAAAAGTTAGGTTCCATTTGACCCAGCTATTCCTTTTGTTGGTATCATCCCAAAAGAATCAAAAGCATTCTGCCACAGCAATATATGCACACCCATGTTTGCAGCTGCACACAGCCCAAATGCCCATCAACTAATGAATGGATAAAGATGTGAGGGTTTTGGTTTTATGTTTTTTTGTTTTTGTTTTTTTTTTTTTGTACTGGGTATTGAACTCCGGTCCTTGTGCTTGCAAGGCAGGCCACCGAACCGCTGAGCTAAATCCCCGGCAATATGAGGTTTTTATAAAATGAAGTACTATGCTGCCATAAAGAAGGGTGAGCTTGAGACATTTCTACCTTATTGCATACACCTTGAGATCATACTCAAGTGAAATAAGTCATGCACATGTGTAAATATCACAGAATTTCTCTGGTGTGAGATAAGTGTAAATAAGGACCAATAGATGTTGGAAAACGGGAAGAAAATGTTCTCATAATAAAGGTAACAAGAGAGGGGGAGGGGAAAGGAAAGAAGGGACCTAAAAGAAGAGAATGGAAAGAAAATAACTAGAAACATGGTTTTTGTAGATAAGGGGGGAGGTTGAAGGGAGGGGAGGGAAATGAGAAAAAAAGAAGCAGCAAGATATAGATCATGTACAGATACAATTTCCCTATGATGAATGTTATCATTATGTATATCTAAAATATATCAATAGAATAAAAAATTTTTTAAAAATAAAGACAAAATGATCAGGCCTACATACCTCCCCAGGGCATAAGATATTTGATATCACCTGGTCCAATAAAGTCTAGATAGACATCAGTCACCCCAGTGGATGACCAAGACCCCTGATCATGCCTTCCTAAAGAAGGTCTTTGTTCTTTTTTGCTATGTGACCTATTTTCCCATTAGATCAATATTACCTTAGTGGTTATACTTTTAATCTTATTGATTGATCATAGTTTTGACCCACATTGTACGTACCTTGTGATTTTGCTCTGTAAAACTTCCTATGAGAAGTGGAATCATTGGCCGCTGACTTTTGGGTCCCCTCTTGTCTCTCCGGAGCTCTCACTTTCAATATATATTTCATACTTTTAACTTCCGTTGTACCTTAGAATTCACTCTTTACTTTTGAAAAACACAAACTCGGTGTATGTGACATCTAACAAGTTAGGGGTTACATTTTTTGGGTTTTTTTTTTCTTTTTGAGACAGGGTCTCACTATGTAGTTGAGACTGATCTGGAACTCACTATGTAGCCCAGGCTGGTCTCAAACTCACAGCGATCCTCCAGCCTCAGCCTCCCAAGTGCTGGGATTACAGGCATGCGCCACCATGCCTGGCTAGGTTACATATTATTTTCCCTGCATCAGTATTTTTATTGTGGATGCTAATTCTGGATGCTACATTTTTTTTCAGGTTATATATGTGGTACATGTCTTCTTTTGTGTTTTCATTCTATTTATGTGTCATTTGATGAACTTCCTAACTTTACAGTGATCATATTTATTAACCTTTTCTTTCATAGTTTGAATATCTGTGTCTGTGTTAAGAAAGTCTTTCTACTTTGAGTCAAACATATTTTGCATTGTTTTCCAAATATTTTATAGTTTTTCTTTTTAGTTTTGAGTAATTATTGACTCATAGGAAGATGCAAAAATAGTACGTAGAGTTCTGTTAATTCTCCTGTCAGCTTCCCCCCAATGGTGATGCCTTACATAATTGTAGTATGATAGAAGAACCTACAAACTGATGTTGGTACTTTTTGTTAACTACACTGTAGATCTTATTCTGTGTTTTATCAGTTTTTATATGCATTTGTGTGTGTGTGTGTGTGTGTGTTTTATGCAGTTTGAGCCTGATGTAAAGATTTAAATTTCATTGTTCAACACTTAATCCACATGGAATTGCTTTTGTGCATGGTGTGAGGTAGGAATTTAGTTTATTTTTTTCCCTATTTAGATAGTCAAGTAGTCTGTCTTTGTTTTTTGAATGGTCCATTCTTTTCTCCACTGATGCACAATGCCTGTTTGACATAAATGGAGATTCTTTCATTTACCAAGTTATGCAACTGTTAAGTAACCCAGTTTTATAATATTTATATTATCCCTGTAATTCCTTCTGCCCATATCTGCAGGCCTAGACAATCCCAAGTTGACTGAATCTCTGTCCCAAAGTTAGCCTTAGCTGGATATTTCATAGAGATGCAATTAGAGATAATTTTTTGTGCCTTTTTTGACTTAGCCTTCCACTTAGTATGAATGTATTATATGAATGTAACTCATTTTATTTATCCATTCATTAATTTGTGGGCATTTGGATAGTTTGGGGCTATTTTGATTAATATCGCAAGGAGCATTAATCAGGTCCTTATATGGAAGTGTGTTTTCAGTTCTCTTGCATATACTGTATTCCTGAGAGTAGAACTGCTGAGTCACATAGCACATTTACATTTACTTTTCTTTTTTTTTTTTGGTTTTTTGAGACAGGGTCTCACTGTGTATTTCAGACTGACCTGGAACTCACTATGTAGCCCAGGCTTGTCTCGAATTCACAGCATTCTTCCTGCCTCAGCCTCCTGAGTCCTGAGATTACAGGCGTGCACCACCACGCCTGGCTGTACATTTACTTTTCTAAGAAACTGCCAAGAATTTTCCCAAGTAGCTTTCTGTGTTACTTTTCGCCTTGCTGAGACAAAATACCCGACCCTCAAAGTTAAAGGAAGAAAGGGATTATTTAGAGGTTTTGTCCCTAGTTGACTGGCTCCCTGAGACAGAGTGGCACATGGTAGAGGGGCATCTCAGAGGAGAACAACAGTGTAGAGCCCATGGGGTAGCAGAAGCAACAAGGAAACTTAACAGTGGCTTTCTGCCCCTTTCATCTTATTCAGGCTACTTAGGGAGTGTAGCACACACACCTTTAATCCTAGGGCCCTTGAGCCTGGCATTGAATCATGAATCAATTCCACCATCACACTGTACATCAAGCTACCTCTGAAAAAGCCTAAGACCACCTGAGGCTTAACACAAACCTTAACACCACCGGAAGTAACCTTTGAAGACTTCGATTCCTCCACGTCCTTGTCAGCATGTATTGTTTGCCTTTGATGGTAGCCATTGTAGTGGGCCTGAAATGGCATCTTATTGTGGCCTTAATTTGTATTTTGTAATAATTTCAAACATTTTTTATGTGCTGCTTAGCCATTTGAGTATCTTTCTTGGTAAAATGATTTCAGAACTTTTGTCCATTTTTAAATTGAATTGTTCATCTTTATCATTCTTATTTATAATTTCTTTTAGAAGGAAAGGGCTTTATTTGGTTTACGGTTTGTACAGGTTTCAATCCATAATCAGCTGACTCCAAGGTAGGGATGACAAATGGGCATGGTAGGGCAGAGACAACGTGGCACACACATGGCAGCAATGGTAACAAGAGAGTTACCAGCTTCTTTCTGCCCCTTTTGTCTTATGCAGAATACCTGGATTAGGATGGTGCCAAACTAATCACTCACCTGCAATGGTTTAGTAATCACACACCCTTAACTCCAGCATCACACATTCCAGATTAAACTCTCTGAAAAAGAAAGTCCCACCACATTGACATGAGGCTTTGGGACATCTAAACACAAACCACAACATTCCACCCCTGGCCCTCCAAAGACTCATGCATATCCCGTTATGCAAAAAAAGCATTTAGTCCGTCTCTAAGAGTTGCCAAAGTCCTAATGGTTTCAGCATTGCTGAAAAGTCCAAGTCCAAAGTCTCTTCTGAGATTTGAGAAAAACTCTGAGGTGTAAGCCCCTGCACAAATGAAAAGAAAGTCAAACATTTCCAACTTTTAATGGCACAAGACAGACATTACCATTCCAAGTGGTACAAGCAGGAGGATACAAAGGAATGGGACCAAAGTAAGTAAAAAAATCCAGTAAGGCAAACATAAATCCCACAGTTCCATTTCCAGCATCCCTGGCAGTAGATGGCAAGTTGTGAACTCCAGAGGGTTTTGGCAGCTCCGCCCCTATGGCAATTTTGGTGGTTGTAGCTCCCGTGACTTCTCTCTTGGGCCAGCTCTGCTCCCTCCTTGCAGCTTTCCTCAGAGGATCCACGCTCGTAGCTTCTCCACTTCTGGGGTCTCCAGTGCACCTTTGGCTTCACACTCGCAGCTTCACACGTTGCCCTCTCAGAGTCACCCTGCCTGGCCTCCCAATCCTTCTGAAATCTGGGTGGAAGCCTTCCTGACCCCACAACTCTTGCATTCTACATGCATATAGAACCAGCACCATGATAGATGATGCCAAGGTCTGCTGCCAGCTGGAGCATTAGTAGCCAGTCTTCCTTCTCGGCTGTAGGGTTCCAATGCCTATGAACCAAATCCTGAGGAAAACCTTCCCTAAGCCACCACCATTTCGGAACAAGTTTGCAGTCCTCAGTTTTACTGGAGCTTCCTTTGTGGCCCAACTCAAAAAGTTTTAAATCATTCTTCTGGACTTTTTGCTCGTGATTCTCAACATAGATCTGGCTAAAAGCTCCCAACAGTAGCCGTACCATGGCCTCAATATTTGACTGCTTTGAAATCTCTTACAAGATTAATTAGTCCACTGCCTCTAATCTCAGTCTCAGGCAAAGTCTCTGGACATGAACAAAATGCAGACAAACTTTCTGCCAAGACATAATACATGTCCTCTGAAGTCCAACAGCCCACACAGTCCTTTTTCCTAGCAGAAACCTCCCTAGCATGGTCTGCACAAGTTTCCTGGTCTTCTGAGCTCTGACCAGAATCCCCCATACAGAACAGCCTAAGCCATTCCAGAGCTGCTTCTGTAGCCAGCATTTCTGGATCTTTCCCAACTCTTTTCCTCTTCCCATACGCCAGTTCCAAAGGCTTTTGAGGCACATGGCCAGGTGATACCACAGCAACAACTGCACTACTCTGGTGCCAAATTTATGTGTTCATTACCTTTCTCTCTCATTGCTGAGACAGGATACCCAACACCCAAAGTTAAGAGGGAAGGGGTTTATTTGGCTTACCGTTTGTAAAGGTTTCAGTCCATAATTAGCTGACTCCAAGGCAGGGATGACAGACAGGCCTGACAGAGGAGAAACAACATGGCACACACAAGGCAGCAAAGGTAACAAGATCATCTTTATTATTGAGTTGTAAGAGTTCTGTGTTTATTCTGGATTCAAATCCTTTGTAAATGTGTGATTTGCAATGTTTTTTTCCAGTCAGTGTTTGCCTTTTTCTGTGAGAATATGTGCTTTGGAATTTTAACTGTGGAATTTTTATGTTACTCATTTACTTTTATTTATGTATTTCATAGTACTGGAGATTGACCTTAAATCTGAGCTACATCCCTGCCCTTTCTTTATTTTTTTAATTTAAAGAAACGACCTTGCTGAAGTAGCTAAACTGCCCAGGCTGGGCTCAAATTTGCTTCCAAAGTGCTAGAATTACAGGCATGGGCCACCACATCTGGCTAACTAGAATTCTTTTGAGGCATGGATTGAAACTGCAGAATTGCATTGCTAAAGATGATTGTGTCTGTTTTTGCCAGTCACCTGGGGCACATTCCTGATCCAAGCTGGTTCCCCCACCAAGTTTGCTTTCCAGACAGTGAGAACATGCTAAGAAGGAAAGTCAGGCTCCGCCTTCCCCTTCTGGGTCAGTGAGGAAGTTGCTCACTCCCACTCCAGTTCCGCCTTAGTCATATGGTCACAGGTAGCTATAAGGTGGGCTGAGAAATGTAGCTTTTAGCTTGTTGGCTGTGTGCCCAGCTTAAAATCCTGTGCCAAAAAAATGGTATTGTAACTGGCAAGGCGAAATAGAACTTTAAGAGTGAGAATTTTTTTTCTTTAAAAGCAAGCAGCTTCTTCGAACTTCCTCAGGGGTAAGGGGTAAACTACCACCCTCTCTTCTCCTCAGCCCAGATGAATAGACAGATGCTGTCCCCAGGAGGTCTGGGTCCAGGTTCATTCCACAAAAAAAGGAAGGGAACAGAAAGGGGCTGGGAGGGAAGAGGCAAGCCTGGAGCTGCCTGTTGTCTCATTATATCCCCGTCTTTCTTCACTATGAGAGTCCCTTGTACACCCGGACACAGGGAAATGGGGAATTGTGGCGATAGGAGGCCCCTCCAGGTCCGCGGAGCTCGCTTTGAACAAAGCCTTTCCTTTTTCACTACCCCTCCATGTTTGTTTGGAGAATTGGAGAGCAGGGAGCAAAGGAACTGTGTGCAGTCACATCACACTTGCAGGAAATGACAAGGACCCATGAGCAAACTGAGGTCTGTGTGATCCCAAAGCCATGCCTGAGGAGAGCCGGCTGTGTCCAGCTCTGAGTCACTCCGTGTCATGTAGAACAACAGCTTTCGGGCCATAGGTGGCCCTCGGTTCCTCCATTCTATAAAGCAGTAATTTAACTGGAGTTACTCTATTTGGAATACAAGTGTCGAGATAGACTCTTACACCTTGTTTGTACAAGTAAACAGCCACCATCTGTCCAGCACAACCATAAGCACAAACGTATTCATGCCAGTAAAAATTTAGCTTATTAAATCATGAGCACATGGATGCAGGAGCATATCAAATTATATTATAAAACCCAGGCACATAAGGCTTATCAAATACCCCAGGTGCAACCCCTTCTCCTGAGACCCCTAAGAGAAGGAGCATCCCAAGCTGGTGTGGCTGCAATTCTGACCTGCCACCTGCTCACTTGTCACTTTGGTCACATAGCAGACAACTCTGGCAGCTCCCCCACCCCCATTTCAGCATAGCACAGTTTTTCCCACTCCTGATGCACACAGAGGACACTTGGAAACTGTCAGCTAGTCCTCTCTGACAGCTCTGCAGTGTACCAGCCACTTTCTGCTTTACTCATTCAGTATGGTGCTTTTTAATTTTTTTTATTTGGTACTGACGATTGAGCTGAGCTACATCTCCAGCCCTTTTTTGTTTTGAGACAGGGTCTTGGTAAATTGCTAAATTGCCCTGGCTGGATACAAACTTGTGCTCTTCCTTTCTCAGCCTCCCAGAATACTGGGATTACAGGCATGTGCCACCACGACCAGCTAGTATGGTATATTAATCACTTTTCTGGTCCCTGGGGACAAAATACCCAACACCCACAACTTGAAGGAGGAGAGATGTATTTTAGCTCATAGTTTGTAAAAGTTTCATTTCTTGCATGGTTGGCTGGCTCCAAGGCAGGGTAGTACAGCACAGGAGCATGGCAGGGCAGAAGCTAGGAAGCAGAGAACAAAGGGAGAGCCAAGGAGGAAGCTAAACCTTTCCAGGCCACGCTCCCCAGTCACCCACCTCTTCCCACCACCACCTGACAGCAAGTCAGCTATAAGCCCCATGATCCAGTCACCTTCCAAAAGCCCTGCCTATGAGCGTGTGAGGCTCTTAGTGGACATCTAGATAGCAACCATATCGATGGATCCTTAAACTGTGTGGCCACTGTTAACACTTTCTTAGCCTTCTGTAACCTATACATTGTGTGAAGTGAAATGTGTGACTTGAGTGTTACAGGTATTAATAAGTAAGATTGAAATAGAATAAAAAAACTTCTGATTGCCTCAGTCTGACGTCAAATGAGATAAGACTTCTCAGACTACAGAGCTACTGTGGTTAAAAACAGCATGGTACTGGCAGAAAAACAGACCTGAGGATCAGTCAAATAGAATAGAAGATGCAGACACAACTCCAGACATACTCAGTCACCTCATCTTTGACAAAGGAGCCAACAGTCATCTTCCGTGGAGGAAAGACAGCCTCTTTAATAAATGGTGTTGGGAAAACTGGATTTCAGCCTGCCAAAGATTAAAACCAGACTCCTGTCTTTCACCATACGCTAAACTAAAATTGAAGTGGCTCAAAGATCTAAATATTAAAACCGAAACACTAAACTTGCTAGAAGATAGGTTAGGTAGAACTCTTGAAAACATTGGCATAGGAAAAGACTTTATGAACAAAACCTCAGTAGCATAGGAACTAGCACAAAGAATTAACAACTAGGATCTCATCCTATTAAAAAGCTTCTAGCTGGGCATGGTGATATATGCCTGTAATCCCAGCACTCAGGAGGCTTAGGTAGGAGGATTGCTGTGAGTTTGAGACCAGCCTGGGCTACATAGTGAGTTCCAGGTCAGTGTCAAGTACATAGTGAGACCCTGTCTCAAAAAAAAACAGCAACAAAAAAAGCTTCAGCACTGCAAGAGAAACCACCAGCAGAGCTAAGAGACAACCTACAATGTGGGGAAAAAATTTTATCAGATCTTCCTCAAACATCTAGAATATATCTAGAATATATAAAGAACTTTAAAAAATCGGATCCCCAAATTTAAAGACCCAATCCAAAAATAGGCATCTGAAATAAATAGACATTTCTGATAAAAAAGTAAAAGCAGCGAATAAACATATGAAAAAATGTTCAACATCACTGGTCATTCGACAGATGCAGATGAAAACAACACTGAGTTTCCACCTCACTCCAGAAAGAATGGCTGCTATCAAGAGATCAACCAATAACAAATGCTGGTGAGGCTGTGGGGAGAAAGGAACCCTTCTCCATTGTTGCTGGGAGTGCAGACTGGTGCAACCACTGTGGAAATCAATATGGAGATACCTCACCAAACTAGAATTAGAGGTCCCCTTTGACCCAGCTATTCCTCTGCTGGGTATCTTCCCAAAAGAAAAGAATCCCACCACAGTGATATATGTGTATCCATGTTTATAGTGATACAGTTTGTAATAGATACAACTTGTAAACAGCCCAATTGCCGATCACCTGGATAAAGAAGATGTGTGTGTTTTTTAAATAAAATGGAGTACTACTCAGCCATAAAGAATGAGAAACTAGAGTCATTTATTGCTAAATGGATGTACATCAAGACTGTACTCATAAGTGAAATAAATAGAAAGCACGTGTGTAAATACCAAATAGTTTCTCTGGTGTGAGAGAAACTGAAAGTGCAAATAAGAATCAAAATGTGCAATAGACAATGTGAAACAGGAAGAAAAGATCTCAAGGGGGAGTGGAAGTGGGAGGAATAAAGGAAAGGAAAGAAGGGAAAGAAAAAAATGAGAAAAGGAAATAATGGGAATAAAGTCTTTGTAAGTAAGGAGGGGTAGAGGGTTTGAAAGGAAGGCAGGGGAATGGCGAAAAAATAAGAACCAAGATATATCATGTAAAGCTATAAATTCCCAATGATGAATATCATCATATTGTATACCTAAAATGGACCAATAAGCTTAATGGAAAAAAGGATACTCCGTTAATTAAAGTTGATGAAATTATGGTAGCCTATGAATTTACTGTCATTCAATAAAATTTGCCATAGTAAGACATAAATGTGCCCTGTCTCTGTTAATGGCATAGCTCACCCCCCAATAATGCCCTTTATATTTTATTATGCCACCTCCCTAGGAAGACCAAGAGGGTATTATGTTTAAGTAGATTTCTATGAACCTTCAAACCTCCAGACAGTAAATGGCAGAGCAAGAACTTGAACATG
>NW_022900937.1:15012472-15058180 GCF_012274545.1 Fukomys damarensis
TTTATTGTACCAGGGATTGAACTTGGGACCTTGCACTTGCAAGGCAGGTGGCAGCACCACTGAGCTAAATGCCTGGCTCAAGTGTATCTTAATACTAGTAGGTTGAGTGAAAATAGAAAGAACAATCATGCTAAGGACTTGTTTTTGTTTTACAGTTGTAGTGATATACTACTTTTTCAAGTCATTGTTTTTGTTTGTTTGGTTTGGTTTGGTTTGGTTTGGTTTTTGCAGTGCTAGGGGTTGTGCCTGCTAGGTGAGTATTGTACTGACAGCCAGACTGTCACGGGGCAGAGAACCAACAAACTCCTAGACCTCTAACCTGTTACTCATTAAAAGCACAATTTGTGTATTCTTCTGAGGTAGTCAGAGACTTAAAAGAGGTTTTACTGAAAACCTTGACTCTTCAAATGGGCCAATAAATAACCCAATAAATAACAGTAAGTAGACAAAGTTTGACTTTGATTTTGTAAAACTGGGTCAATTATTAGCTTTACATATGGCCATAGTAGTCATTTAGGGAATATCTGTTTAAAAGTTGGCAAAACCAAGGTTTATTAGCCCAAGGTTTACTACCCTCTCATCTCCCTTTAAGATGGAGGACACCAAGATAAGGGATTTACAGGAACATTCAGCTTCTCCACTGCCCTAAATCTAGAGTCACATTGAATTCCAGCAGAATTTCTCACGACTGAGACTGTACTGGGCAGAGACAGTCATCCCACGGGAATGAAATTGCCCATAAATCGTGAAGAGTCCTCTTCCAAAGCTATAAAACCAGGACTGAGATAACAACCAGACCCCAGCCCAACACAGCACTGTTGTTGGGCCAGTCTTATCTTCTTCAGCCCTGCATCTCCCTAGTTCCTCAAACTGAATCCCTTCTCCCTGTCTTCTTTCTTTTGTTAGTCAGGGCTGTGCCACTTCATTTTCTTTTACTTTTACTTTTTTGGTGGGACGGGTACTGGTGATTGAACTCAGGCCATTGTGCTTGTGAGGCAGGTGGCGCGACCACTGAGCCAAATCCCCGGCCCTCTTTTACTTTTTATTTAAAGCTTTTTCTTATAAATTTATCATGAGTGCCTAAGTTTTAATTTCCATTATCAGTAAGGCAAGAACCCAGGCCGATCTGTGACACTACTACTGATCTTCATCTCTTTAAAATTTTGAATTGGATGCTATGCCTTGACTTCAAGATGAAAAATAATTTGAGGAGTATTCGCACTCTTTTCTAACTCCAGAACAAGTAGTGAAATGTTTTGTGGTGCTTGGGGTTGAACCTAGGGACTCATGCATGCTAGGCAAGCAGTGTACCTCTGAGCTGTATTCACAGCCAAACTATTTTTCTAAACTCCTAAAAATCATAAACTGAGATGTCAGACAGAAAAGACACATGTTCTGTAACATGTGAAATATCCAGAGAAGTTCAATCTATAGAAACAGATAGGAGATGGCTGGTTGCCTGGGGCCAAGGTATAAACGGGATGACCGCACCCATGCCTAGTGTGATTTTTGCGTGGACTGTATGTGCTAAACTGGGAGATCTTGTGATATGTAAAGTATTCCTCAGTGAAGCTGTTAGGATTATAAACCAGATATGTTAACAATATAGGAAGTTTAGAAAATAAAGAAAAAAACCACGCCTAATTCCACCTGTTAGCATTTTTTTTGTATTCCACTTGAGGTATTTATTATCTGCATTTGACAGTTATAGGAAGCTAACTGTAGCTAACATGTATTGCAAGCTTACTATAGTCCAGTGCTAACCGCATTATCTACATTTTATTCATGAAAAATCTGAGCTTAGAGATTTGCTGACTTGCTGTGTAAACTTCACTTTCTGCCTTGCTGTGGTTTGTTGCTTAGTGTGTCCACAGCACAGCTGTGGAGGCAGTAGGTATACCACACAACGCATGGTCCTCCCACCCCTCCTGAGCTGCAGGTGGGCGGCCCAGATCCAGCCCCACTCTGCAGCAGTGGCCTCTTTGGGTTTGGGCAAATAAATGACTTGATCTCCTCACCTAGATTTCCTCCTTTGTACACTGAAGAACTTGAAGGATTGGGCAGTTGTGGTTTGTTGGTCCTGGTGATACCATGTGTTGTACGAGATATAGATTTGAAGTTCTTGGGTATGTGGAGCAAAGAATTGGAAGTGGTATAACAGAAAGCAGGTACACTTATGGGCGATAACAGGAAGGTGTGCTCAGGACAGGTCTGTGCCAACAGAAACAAACAGGTGGCATGAATAGAAAAGTGGTGTCAGGACAGTAGGGAAATAGGAAGAACGAAGAGAAATCGGGTTTTTGGATTCAAATGTGCACCCCAGCCCAGGCGCCTCTCATTGGATCTCCAGATAAGACTGACAGCAACGGCAGGGTGTTGAGTCATCTTGGGCATCTTAGTACAGGGACGTTTAATTTAATGTCTGTTTTAATTTCACACATGAGGTGCAGTCCCTATGTATGAACCTTTAACGAGGTTCTAGTGGGGGAAAGGTTATGGAGATACACATGCTCAGGCCTGGAGCTTTGGAGATTTCCTGGGTCCTTGTTGTTTTTATTTCTGCTTCATTTATTTCAGTGGAAGGACTGGTCCTGGGGTGCTGCCCAAATCTAGGTGGATGGAGGGAGGAGCATCCCAGCCCCAGTTGTGCTATCTGTACTCCTGGGGATGGAATCCACTAGCCAAGTGCTCTGCCACTGAGATACACTGTCAGTCCTTTTTATGTTTTATTTTGAGACTGGGTCCTGCTAAGTTGTCTTGAACAGGCTGGTCTTGAACTTGTGATCCTCCTGCCTCAGCCTCCCAAGTGGCCAAGATTATAGGCCCACACCGCATGCACAGCAGCAAACTTGTCTGGAAAGGCTCTTCAGGCCCTGGAACTCTGAGTATCTCAGGGTGAGTTTCTAGTGGAGAAGCACCCTGGCCCTAGCACAACAGGAACAGAGGAAGCCCCCTTGGTTTTTTGGAACATGTGTGGCCCTGTCCCTTTCTCAGGCTGTCGCGGGGGAAAGAGGAGTACTAACGTTGCCCTGGCTGGTAGTTCTTTCCCTTCCCAGTGTGCCCATTCCTAGTCCTCAAGATGCAGAAAGAGCTGCTGTTAGCCTGAGTTATTTTTGTCTCCTGGATCACTAGGCCAGAAAGCAAAGTAGGACCTTGCCATGTGTCAGTTCTGAGTGGCTGGAACCAGCCGGAAGCCCTGAGCCATCACCCATTGGGAGCCCAAGCTCCAGCCCCTGTCTGGAGAGCGCAGCCAGCCATGCAAGCCTGGACAGGCCTGGCCCACCCCTGCCATCTGACCCTTGCCTGAGGATGAGCACTGCAGCAGCCACTGGTCCCCAGTATCACAGCCTCTCTGCAGCTCAGGGCTTTACGCTGCGGGGGCTGCTCCCCAATGTCCCCTTTAACTTGTGGCATAGAGTGAATCTGTGGTGTCCAGGACATGGCCGCCTGGCCCAGTAGCCCCTGCAGTCCATAGGGGGAGCACCTGTTCTGCGGCTGGTGCATATAGGGCTCAGGAGCCTTAGTTCCTTTATAAACATCTGCCCTGCCTGCCCTCTCAACTCTGCTTTGTCATCATATCCAACCCAGGCTCTCAGCCCCAGCCACCCCACCCTCATGACCGCTTCCCTCTCTGGTGTCCACAGATGGTGTCCCATCATCCCGCGTCTCCTGAAATCACTAGCAGAGATGGTCACCATGGGCACAGGCATCTTTATCTGGAGAATCCCACTGGTGTCTGTCCTCAGCCCCCGGAGGCTTGGGACTTCTGGGAGGGAAAGAGAAGGCCTGCAGCCAGACCAGCGTGGTGGGGACCCTCTGGGGAGGCCCCTGTGACAGCACTGACTCAGGACAAGCAGCAGTGCCTCTCCGGATAGCGAAGCTCATTCTTTCTAGAGCTTTTCATATTCTGAGCATTCTGAAGGCAGAAATCATTTCAGCTGAGCAAGAACTGAAACAGAAGAGGGAGTAACTCACCCTGGTCTCATTTGAAATAGATAACGAGGCTGTTTGAGAGCCACCGTCAGCCATTTGCTGGGACACGTCATAGCTGCAAGGAGTGATACGCCTTGTAAATAAAACACCCTTGGCTGCTGCCCCTTGGAATATTTATAAGGACCCAGGCCTTGCAGGGATTCTTTATTTTGCAAGGTGCATGGAAAGGGTGACTGGGTTTTCTATGGGGAGTGGGGGTGGGGAGGAAAGAAAGCTGCCGATTCTAATGTCAGGAAGGGGCGGTGTGCAGAACTACGCTTCATTTCTGACGTGGCCTGACCTCGAGTGTCTGTGAGCCCTCACTACAGGGCAGGGGCCAAGAGGGAAAGGTGCCTCCTTCCCTACCTCCAGGCCTTGTCATGGCGGCCCAGAACTGATGCCTGATGTCTGAGGGGGTCCCCGAGTTGGCTCCCAAGTTGTGTTCTAGGCTCATTTCTACCACAGGCCCTGGGGTGCCTGGCCTGGCCATGCTCCTGTGGTTGTAATGTCAGTGAAGCACTTAGGGTGAAAGGGGATCTGCGCTGGAGAGGAGATACAGCAGGGCCTGTGAAGTATCAGTGCTCATCCCTTGGTGCTGAGCCAGTCGCTGCAAGTGGACCCCAAGTTCAGTGCACACTGAAACTCTAGGCACCTCCAGGCCCAGCTGCCTCCCTGCCTCCATGGTTTCTGCCACCGAGCTTGTCTGCTCTGTGATGTTCAGAGAACCCGAGCTGGCAGTGTCGTGCTGTGTGGAAGGGACCCTGAGCAAAGCATGGGGAACAGGGCTGTGTGACTGAGCCCTCAGCCCCGGCAGACCACTCAGTACCGCGTCGTGTGTTCCGCCCGTCCCATGGCCGCCATTGTTGGGGATGATGGAGATAAAAAGATGCAGAGGGGGCCGTCCTGCCTCCCAGGAATCAGAGATGCCAAGAGCACCAGGCACAGGAGTCAGTGCAGCAAAGAATTGGCCCAGACGCACAGAGGGCAGCAGGGGGAGAAGTGGGCACGACGGCAGCGTGCGGCGGGGCTGCAGTGGGACGGGCATCTGAGCCGGCTGACAGATGGGTCGGTGGAGGTGGCCTTACAGCAAGGGGATGGGGCATCGTGGTACATGGAGAGATGGAGAATCTTGGAGCGGCTGATGCGAGATGAATCTACATCTGTAGACAGGGACAAAACAGAGGAGCTGGGATCCTAGGCCGAGGAGTCTGAATCCTGTAGGTGGTCCTTTCGATGTGTAGCTCACGGCATGTGACTCCTCCAATCAGAAAAGGCAGTGGATCCCATTTCCTTTGCCCTGGAAGCCAAAGACCTTACAGGGGCCACAGACACAGCATGGCCTCGTCCCCTCCCAGTGTCTCTCCCTGTCTTGCACACTCTTGCAAGCTGCTCCCTCTTCCTCAAACAGTCCAAGTGGCTCCCACCCCAGGACCTTTGCACTGTTTATTCCTCTGATCTGCTCTTTCCTCACATATCTGCACAGCTCCCTTCATGATCCCTTCAAGTCTTGCTGAAATGTTACTTCCTGCCCATCTTTTTCAAAATCGCAGCCCTTCCTTCGTCACTCCTGAAGCCTCTTGCTCTGACCTTCTTTTCTTTCAGAGCACTTAATCACTTTTTAACATGCCATATGTCATTCTTTTTTGCCATACTCCCCCACCTAGAATATAAACTCTTATCAGGACAGATGTTTTGCCTGCCTCGTTCATTGCCGCACCCCCAGCACCTAGAACAGTGAGCACACCACAGGCTGCAGGCAGTACTTTGTAGGAAGTGACCTTTCTTTCCATCGTGACCCACAGCAAGAAGCATGCTTGAGTTACGACCTCACACCTGAATACTCGACACACAGGTGAACAAACACCTCACTGAAATCGGTGTTGTGTGACGGTCGTTATCCCTTTCGCCTTTTGTGGTGTTCTTGATCTGCTCAGTTCTGTGCTCCTATTTTGGGGTCTCCTCTGTCGCTACTTTTAAAAATATATAGTGGCTACAAATGACTAAAACTGATTTTATGAACCACCAGTAGATCAAAGCTTGTGGATCAGAGCCTATCAGCCCGCTGTTCTGGACTTAGATAGTGACCCTGGTTGTACTTTACTATAAATATATTAAAAACTGCTGTGTAGTGCACTTTATGATGATTAAAATGGTGAGTCTTATATGAATTTCATCTCAACAGAAGAAAGATTTTAGTGGTGTAAAGAAATTAACTTAGCTCGGGGCATGGTGGCATACGCTTGTAATCCAGCATTCAGGAGACTGAGGCAGGAGGATCACTGAATTTGAAGCCAACTTTGGCTACATAGTGAGTTCAGAGCCAGCCTGGAATACATTGCAAGATCCTGTCTCAAAAAGAAAGAAAGGGGCCGGGGATTTAGCTCAGCGGTTCGGTGGCCTGCCTTGCAAGCGCAAGGACCCAAGTTCAATCCTCGGTACCAAAAAAAAAGAAAGAAAGAAAAAAAAACAGAATTAATTTAAAAGAGGCCAATATGGGAGTAGGAAGACCAGTTTAAAATTATGATAATAATCCTGGTGATTGTGATGGATGAGCAGAGGTCTGACTAGAATTGAGAAGAAAGACACTTCCAGAACTATGTAGAAGTTTAAGTTGGAACATTATGAGTTACAGAGACTTAAAGGTGATTTCTCCAGACTTCTGCCTTGGGTATCAGGGGATAGCAGTGCTTCTACTGGAAAAAAAGAACACAACCAACACCTATCAGAGGGTACCGTTTTTATTTTGAAATATGTATTATTAAAGTATGTTTTATTTTGTAAAATGTACGGCTGTGAGCCATACATTGTAGCACATAGTAACAATCCCAGCATTCTGGAAGGCTGAGGCAAGAGAATCTCAAGTCGAAGCCCCACCTGCGACAGGGTCTCAAAAAATTAAGCGGGGGAGCGTTTTGCTGAGAAAAGTGAATAGGCCCTAGGTTCAATTCCCAGTGACACAAAAACAAGGTAAGACACAATACGATAAGCAGTGCATGTGAAAGTGACAAGCGCGAGGAAGCGCTGAGCAGCTATACAGCCTCCCCTGGGGAGCAGGAGAGGCTCCCGGACCCCTGGGGTGAGCAGCAAGGAGGACCCAGAGGTGGCACGGAGGGAGGGGATGAGAGAAAGGATGCTCAGGTGTTGCGGAAGCCAGGAGAGCAGTGACTTGGCAAGACGCTGAGACATCAGAGACCCCGGGCTGAGAAGGGGCTGAGGGGACAGCGGAGGCCTCAGGGTCTGCCTGGTGCACCTCAGAGGAGCGGGCTTCAGTCTTAGCCCTTCCCGCTGCTCACAGCCTCCAGCCAGGAAAGGCCAGCGCCACCTCGCCTGTCTTCCTCCACTGCCTTCCCTCTCTCCTGAAGGGGAAGAGATTAGAGGTGGCCCCTGCCCTCACGGAGCTTCACCCGCTGCCTGGTTTCCAGTTGAGGGCCTCGTCTGCAGAGCCGGACCCTTCATCCTTGGCGGTCTTGCTTCTCTCGCATTTCATGCTGGCCACCCACTTCCCCCACGGAGCCCCATTGCAGCTTCTCTCTCCTTTCTGCAGCCCACAATGCTCCCGAGGCTCTGCCATTGTGCACCTGTTGGTGTCTCATACTGTATGTAGATGACTCCCCTGCTTGAGCACCTAACAGATTGTTTGCTTTTAAAATCTGTCTTGTTAGTTCGTTTTATAGGCTAAAACTCTCAAAACTTCAGCATCTTGCTGTAAAATAGAAAAAGCCACCTCTGCCTCTGGGCCAACACAGACCCTTGCCAGGGAGCTGTGCTCACACTGCCTCAGCTCATTAGCACCCCCTAATCGGTGCTCTTGTGCAGTGTCCAACTTGAACAACCATATGCCACAACCCTGGATACAAAGATGAATATGGCAGTTTGCAACACCCAGAAGCCCATAAATTGTTTGGCAAACACACGTGCATAACCAGCCAACTAGCAAAAGCACCCTGTGAGAAATGCTACTGCAGAAGTACTGGTGGTGGGCCTGTGGGCAGGAGCATCATCGCCCCTCAGGGAATTCTGGGAAACCTTCCCAAGGAGGTGGAATCAGAGCTGAACCTTGAAATGCTGGCAGATGGAAGAGGAGCAAAAGGGACAGGGTTCTGGAATCGTGAGGGTGGGGGAAGGGGGTGCAGGAGATGAAAAGGAGCCTGGGAAAGATGTATGGGATAAGAAGAGGGTCCAGTTGTGGGAGTTTGGAGTAACCTTTTGAGGACTCACACTGCCTCAGCTCATTAGCACCCCCTAATCAGTGCTCTTGTGCAGTGTCCAACTTGAACAACCATATGCCACAACCCTGGATACAGGCAGAGATGCTGGGGAGTGTGGCTCCCTTTCCATCCAGGCCACTGGGAGCTTTCTCAGAAGTGGTATCTACAAAAGGCTTCACACTGTGGCTCCCATGGATGCCCCTGGGCTGGGTCCCTGGCTCAAGTGTCTGCAGGGGTGCACCAAGCAGAGGGCCAGCTGAGCGCAGGGTGTAGACATACCTCATCAGCAGGGTGGCGGGGCTGGAGTGACCCCATAACTGTGCTGCCTCTGTTAGCGTGGGGCTCTGCAGCTCTGGGGACACACACCTCCTGCCTCAGGGCCACGCCTTTCAAAGCCCTAGGATGGAGCCCCGAACCCATGGTGTCCCTTGGCACAAATTATCCTGGCCGCTGCCATGAACGGGGTCCTACATCTCCTCTGTCCAGGTCAGCTCGGTCCTCCCATTCTCTGCTCCACAGAGGCAAGCCTGAGCGGACAGTCTCATGCTGCCCTCTTTCCGGGGAGGAAGAGCCTCTCCCTTGGCTTCCCCTGCACTCTGGCTGCTCAGAATGGAGCTGGATGATGGAATCATTGACAGAGGAGCAACAAGACTCACTGGGAGATGGAGTGTGGGGCCTGAGGGGAGGAGTCAGAATGACTGCAAGGTTTGGCTTCGTTGCTAGAGGCTGGAAGAATGGAGTTCCATGTACGCCTTAAGTGAGGAGGTGAGGTGAGGAGGACTGGGCTGGGGCAGTTGAGGACTTTGTCTGGGAAGTGTGGACTTTGACATGTGTACCGACATGCCCAGGCCTTGCTAAACTGCAGCTGACCTCCCACATGTACTGTGTTTCCCCCTACACTGGAATTCTGCACATGCCATTTCCTGGCTCTGGAATTGTCTTCTCCTCCTCTCTGTCAACCACTCCCAGTTATGACCTCAGAGAACAAATCAGGAAGAGAAGCACAAGGAGAATAAGGAACATTTGTCTACCCAGGATACAGCCACCAAGGGGGTGGACAGGCCTTGGAGGGTGGAGGAAGGGCCAGTGGGGCCCCTCTGGACCAAGATGGATGAGTGGGTGGGGGTAGAAGGATGGATGGCAGGATACATGGAAGGAAGGAAGAGAAAGAAGGTAGGAGGGAGCACATGAGGGAGGGAGGAAAGGTGGTCATTCAGAGGTGGTCCCTGCAGCCAGCTCTTGTTTGCATGTTGCTTCTCAGTGACACACAGCTCTCCCAACATGGCTGCTGCCCCTCCACCCTGTCTGGGCTCTGATACTGACCTTGGCCTAGGACAGTGTCCCTGTCAGTCGTGTTTTTTCCTGGCCCAGTCCTCCTGTCTGTCAGCCCTTTCCAGTGCCACATAGGATTGAAAGTGACACCCCCACACCAGTCCTGAGAGGCAGAAGCCCAGCAGCCCTACCCCCGCCCTCTTCTGTGTCAGGAAGAAAACTTCTGACTTCATCCGGCCCCTCAGAAATCCTCTCTGGCCACCATCAGATAATATCCTGGGCGTCATTCCAGCCCGGGGTCCGTTCAGCTCTGCTGACTTGAGCAACCTTTGGAGCTGTAGTTCAGTGTGTAGTTCCTGGGCTTCTGCTCCCAGCTGCTGTACCAGCGGCATTGAATGTCACTTCATGCATTAACCATGCGCAGGAGAGGCCTGCAGAAGCTTTATTACCCGCCCTCACCTGTGGCAACATCTCGCCCCCGTCACAGGCCATCGTGTTCCTGGGGGTGGGGGCAGTGTTCTACCCATCATCCTCCGTCAGTCCTGCAGCTTATCACACTGGCTCTTCTCAGGGAGGGTTGGCGCCTTTTTTATGGGCAGATGTCTCCTTCTGGGTTGGCATCTGCCAACCTGCAGACGCACTCCAAATCCAACAGACAGGGCTTTGGCAAAAAGAGTCAGAATTCAGCAGTTTCAAGAAAACTACCAGAGAAGCTCTCCCTGGGCTGTTGCAAGGGTGAAAATGCCCACATCAGCCATGTGCCATGAAAGTCAGCTGCAGAAAGATACGCTGGTGGTGGCAGAGGATGGCACAGTGGTGAGGAGGTGAGAACCTGGGAGGTAAAGCCTCCTCTTTCCAAGGCTGGCAGTCAGAGAAGTGACGGCCGCTGTGCTCAAAGCCTCCAGAGAGAAAATTGTTCACAGTTCTGAATTTCGGTTCAAGGGCCGAAGACAGTAGCCTTGTTAACAGAGAGGAGTTAGAGGAGGAGGCACCTGTTTCTGAGTTCCTGTTATTTCATATCCATTGCCCCCAAATCGCGCATTACCTCATGGACTCTTTGCCGGGGCGTCACCAGGCAGGTATTTCCACAGGCCTTTGTCAGCTCAGGGTGTAAGCTCAGAACTGTGATGCAACTTGCGTATGGCAAGCCCGAGTTGTCAAATTGTGAAATCTGTCCCGAATTTACTGTACAGGTTTTCACCAGCCCATTTCAGAAATGTGAGAAACTCAAGCCTGTCTTGAAAGGATCTTAACTTATATTTAAACAAAATTAGAACAAGAAACTTGAGAACAAGTATCATTAGATAAATTCACTTGAGTAATCTGTTTAATTAAGGGCCCAATAGGGCATCCATCCAGAGATCTGGAGGGGAATAGTAACTGTGCTTAAATATACACTATGTTGAATCGGCTGATACTGGTGAGTGATTTCACCTTAAATCCAGAAATACCTTAGAGATCTCTAGTCATCCCCTTCACTGCAGATAAGAAAAACCAAATCCCACAGGACACTCATAATGGTTAGGGAAAGAACTAGATAAGATTTTTACTAGACAGGCAGTTTGTGTTCTTGTGGCCTGCGAAGTCCTTCTCCGGCACTTGAACATTATTTAGCTAGATGTGTGTGTGTGCTTTGTTGTTGTTGTTTTTTGTTTCCAGTACCAGGGGTTGAACTTGGGACCTTGAGCTTGCCAGGCAGGTGTGGCACCACTGAGCTGAATCCTCAGCCCTGCTAAATGCGTGTTTTTATGGAGAGAAAGCTTTTTGTGTGTGTGCTGTTTTGAAGGCAGGACCTTGTGCTTGTAAGGCAGGCACAGTGTCACTGAGCTAAATCCCTGGCCCAAATGCATGTTTTTAATGAAAGGATGGGTGGATTCTGTGAGCTTTCTGGGCCCCATTCCTGGTCCATATTCGTCCATCACAGAAGTGGTACTTGGGGATTTTAATGCACATAATGTCACATTTGGGGAGCTAAATTACTATGTGACTCATTATTTTCATTAAAATATTTTTGAGTATTCTCAGTTTAAGTCATATTAGTTTGACACTTGCTACCCAGCAGCACTATGAAATAAATGGTGTAATTCCCAGTGCTGTAAGAAACTGGTTCAGCAAGCACAAATAACCTGCCCCAGATCACACTCCAAAACCACTACTTGTTTCCCTATCGGTTGATGCTGCATTAGGGAAATACACTTGTGAGCCGGTGACTCGTCCAAGGTGAGCTGCAACCTCAGGGCCTCCCTGTGTCTGTCATCAGGACAACAGCATCACAGCAGTGAATCCCCCCCCAGGGGGCTCCATGGGGAATGTGAGACAATGTGGAATTAGATATAAACCCTGCAGATACACATACCCCAGGGCTACGAGAATGTAGTAAAGAAACGCTAAAGAGGCTCCTCCCAGCACTGTTTGTAAATGCCAAAACCTGAAAGCAACCTAAATATCCATCAGCAGGAGGATGAATGAATATAAATCATGATTCATTCATGCAGTGGAATATTATACACCAGATAAACATAAATGAACAAGATCCAACAAGCATTGAGCGCAAAAATTGTTGAACATGCAGAATCACATAGATAAATGTCAACCACACAATTGTCTAAATTATTTGCTCGATGGATACACACACTCCAATAAAACATTAAAGGTACAGCATTGTACACACCAACTTTTTTTTTAGTACTGGAGATTGCACCTAGGGGTTCTATACTGAGCTACATCCCCAGTCATTGATTTTTTATTTTGAGACAGTGACTTGGTAAGTCACTAAGTTGCTAAGACTGGGCTCAAACTTTCCATCTGATACTCCTGCTTCAACCTCCCAGAGTGCTGAGATTATAGTTCTGTGCTACCACATCCAACTCACACCAAGCTTTAGAATAAAACTTGCTCTGGGGAGGAGGAAGGAGAATGAAATTGGAGAAGTATTCAAAAGACACTGTAATTATGTCTGTAATTTTTTTATACCTAAAACGAATGCAGTAAATGTTAATATTTGTTAAATCTACTGGTGAGTGGCTGGGTATTAATTTTATACTTTTTGTATATTTAAAGTAGTTCACAAAGAAAACTTCTGAATGACAAACAAATATAAAACATTATTTCTCTAAGTATTCATTGCTACTCCTGCTGCCATCTGGACCCTGATGACAGTATTTATCTCAAGGTGGGACCCTCAGCTGGACAGGAGCTGCCTGATTTACACTCAGGGCTGTTGCAAGCATTACACGAAGTGTCTGTGGAGGCCTTAGACCGTGATTGCTTCCTTCCTTTCTCCCTACCTTGCTAACTAATCCCAAGGGAAATTTCAGGAACTGTGCATGAAAGTAACGATTCCAATACCCAAATAAGTGAAATGGTACAGTTAGATAAATGAGGTGACGCACACACACACATGAACGCTATAGTTTGTGTTCAGTAGCAACAACCCTAGAGGTGAGGCTGAGGCTCCGCATAGAAAAGCAAATTGGAGGGCCTGGGAATTTGGCTCAGTGGTTCCACTGCCTACCCTGCAAGCAAACTCAAGGTCCTGAGTTTGATCCCCGGTACCAAAAAACAACCAACCGAACTGAGAAAGCCAAGTCTCTCTTGCTTGTTCACGTTTGCCCTCATTCGTGCTCTTTCTCTAGGTGGCGCAGTACTAGGGTTTGAACCCAGGGCCT
This sequence comes from Fukomys damarensis, assembly GCF_012274545.1. NCBI lineage: Eukaryota > Metazoa > Chordata > Mammalia > Rodentia > Bathyergidae > Fukomys > Fukomys damarensis. The sequence continues at coordinate 15,025,593 of NW_022900937.1, forward strand.
CTGCGCGGAGTGGCACTCCTGTAATCCCCGCACTCTGGAAGGTTGAGGCCGGAGGACCGCAAGTTTGGGCCTCAGCAGCTTAGCAACACCTTTCTCAAAATAAAAAGTAAAGGGTTAGGAATGCAGCACCCTTCTTAATATTCATCCCAGATTGACTTCCTTACGTTTCTCTGCATCTTCCAAACCTGCTACAGTGAAGAGACATTAATATAAAGCAGTAAACAATTGATACCCCAACTCAGAATCTGAGCAACACCTTCATGTATTTAAGAACTATTTAGTGAGTGCCTGTTACTACCATTTATGCTGCCATGTGACTCTAATCAGTGTCAGTGCAGTACTTAATGACCGAACACAAACCTGAAATAGCATTTTGCAGTGAAGAAAAATTATAGCCTGCTTAGTTTGGTATTAAGTTTAAATCTTTTTTTTCAGGTCTTTGAAAATCATCCATATACATAGTAAATGCCCTGTAACTAGAGCAGCCCATTCATCAGTCTTTGGTGTAGTGATGTGAAATCCTATGTTCACAGCCTGTCTTGGCAAAAGGACAAACAGAACTGAGACCCTGATTGGTCTTTATTTGCAAGGACCGTGTGCCCCATGAGCAGCTTTCATGCCAATGGGCTTCCTTCTTGGTTTTCGCTGGCTTATTATGGAAGCCAGGTAATTGAGATTAATGGCTCGTTTAATGGAGATTAATAACTTGCCAGAAATCTCATGGGTTTGAGAATGAAGTTGTAGCAGAAATGCTGCTGGTAAAAAGCTGGCGATGTGCTGGCCCAGCCATGCCCTGGCCTCTGTTCACTTCCAGGGGGTAAGCGAGGAGGGATCTGGCCCCCAGGAAGAGGTAGGATTTGGGGGTGTTGGGGAGGTGAGGTAGAGCTGCCAGATTAGCTTGGCTTTCAAAGCTTCACTGTAGCCTTCAAGTCTGGGTTCAGGGCCGAAGACTCTGCCTCCCAGGGCCTAGACTCTGGGTAGCCCTTAGTGTCTCCCACTTCCAGAAGTCTGTAGGTTTCTTGGTTCTTGACCCAGGCTGTCATGTGGAGGAAGCAGTGAGCTGCTGCTGGACACTCCCAAGAATGGTGTTGGTCATACGGCCTAGAAACCGTGACCATGCACATGCTGGCAATTTGGACTTTGATGTGAATACAATTATAAAGAATTGTTTTTTAGGGCCGGGGATTTAGCTCAGCGGTTCGGTGGCCTGCCTCACAAGGGCAAGGACCCAAGTTCGATCCCCGGTACCACAAAAAAAAAAAGAATTGTTTTTTAAAAAAGCCTATGATTCGGGCTGAAATCCTGCCAAGATAGTCCAGTCCCAGGCCTGGGTTTTTCTAAAAGGAAAACCTTGGGAAGTCAAAATCCTACATCTGCTGGCAAGGCCCTGTGGGCCCGACTCCTCCCAAGGCCCAGGCACATCCTCTGAGCTTCTCAGGCTGTCCACACCCTTCCACCCTGCCAGAGCCTTTCCAACGCAGTGCTTTCTGTCTCAACATCACCCCAACAAGCACCCACCCTTGTCCTGGCCAGCCCTGGCCTTTCTATTTTCTGTCTTCTTTTAAGTGTAATACTATGAATTGAACCCAGAGCCTCAGACATGCTAGGCAGGTACCTTATCACTAAGTTATATCCCAGCCCTTTAAAAAATTTTTATTTTGAGAGAAAGTCCTACTCAGCTGCCCAGGCTGGTTAGCTTGCAATCTTCCTGCCTCAGCCTCCCAGAGTGCTGGGATTACGGGCATGTGCCACCACATCCACCTAGCCATGCTGATTCTTTTTTTAGTGGGCCATTTTGTGTTACAGAAATGGTGTGGTCACACAGTCCCGGACAAGCACCTAGGAGTGGGAAATGTCTTTACCACAGGAGAATGAGGTTTTTGTGAGTGCTATATACTTTGGAGGATCCTTTAAAGAAGAAAATATAAAATAATTCTATAAATCTTACAAAAAATCATTACATAATGGCATCTTATCTAGGCTACTCTCCGGACTAGAAGTAAGGGGCCCTGCAGCATGAGCTTCATGGCTCCATCCCTCCAGGGTGAGGGGAAGGCTCTGGAGATTGGATGCAGGCAGTGGGGTCTTCTTCTCCAGAGAACCCTTGCCCCTGCCCCTTCCTGTCCTGAGCACAGCACTGTTCTGGGAAGTGAGAGGTGCAGAGACAAAGCTCATAGAGTCATGGGGCCCCACATGGCCCTCCAAACTCCATGTCCCCACAGACCCTGCTGCCTTAAGTCTTTCAGGGGGAGATAAAGATTTCAGCACATACAAAAAAATGTTCAACATCACTGGTCATTCGACAGATGCAGATGAAAACAATACTGAGATTCCACCTCACTCCAGAAAGAATGGCTGCTTATCAAGGAATCAACCAATAACAAATGCTGGCGGGGTTGTGGTGGGAGTGCAGACTGGTGCAACCACTGTGGAAATCAATATGGAGACACCTCAAACAGTTAGGGTTAGAAGTCTCATTTGACCCAGCCATCCCTCTGCTGGGTACCTTCCCAAAAGAATTAAAAGAATCATACCATAGCGATACATGTTTACCCATATTTATAGAGGCACAGTTTATAATAGCTAAAACTTGGAAACAGCCCCATTGCCCATCAACTGGAGACTGGATAAAGAAGATGTGGGGGTTTTTATACAATGAAGTACTACTCAGACATTAAAAACAAGAAACTAGAGCTGGGTGTGGTGGCGCATACCTGTAATCCCAGCACTTGGGAGGCTGAGGCAGGAGGATCGAATTGCTGTGAATTCAAGACCAGCCTGGGCTGCATAGTGAGTTTCAGGTCATAGTGAGACCCTATCTCCAAAAACCAAAAAAAAAAGAAAGAAAGAAACTAGAGACATAGCTAAGTGGATACACGTTGAGGCCATACGCTTAAGTGAAATTAATAAGTCACATATATGTAAATACCAAATAGTTTCTCTGATGTGAAAAACTAAAAGTATAAATGAGGATCAAAATATATAATTGATATTGTATAATAAGAAGAAAAGGTCTAAAAGAGAGGAAGTGGGAGGGGTAGGGGAAGGTAAAAAGGGAAAAGAAAAAATACATGAAAAGGAAAAACATGGAAACAATGTCTGTGTAAACAGGGAAGGGTGGAGGGGGTGAAGGGGGGACTGGGGAATGGGGAAAAATAAGCACCGAGGTAAGCCATGTAAAGGTACAAGATCCCAGTGATGAATGTAAGTGTATTGTATATCTATAACGTACCGATAAACTTAATAAAGATTTTTTAAAAAGATTTCAGCACAGGCCCTGGGCCCAGCTCAGTGCTGAGCTAGATAAATCCCTGTAGGTTGATAGAGCAGTCTTCCTCCCTCTCTCTGCCCTGTGCATTCTAGCTACATTGGCACCCTTTAATCCTTAACTGTGTTTTTTCAATTCAGGGGAGCCAGTGACCATGTTTGGGTTCCCCTTCCTGTGCTGTGGCCTGAATACTCTCTCCAGGCTGGAAGGTGGAACACCTTGGGCCCTTTCAGGGATCTCTGTCCTGAACTGCTTGGTGTCCAGTGTCTGAAGACTACTGCTGCCTTTGTTTGTTCTGGTTTTTGTTTGTGTGGGTTTTGGGGGAGGGGAACAATTAGTAATTCAGTGCCTGTTGCTCCATTTTGGCCAGTAGGACTCCATCCGTCTTCAGGAAATTATTAGCCAAATATAAGACTTATGAAGCAGCGGTTACATGTCAGTCATTTGAGTAAAAATGGTGTTGCACAAAACAGAAGCTAGTTTAGCTGGTAACTTAATTATAAGAGTGTTTTTCCTTAAGATGATTGATGGTCATGCAGGAATTCTTTATGTATATGACTTCTTTCTTCACACAGAGTAGTAAAACTCTCATTTTGGGGCTGAGATTTTATGCAGCTAATAATTTTCCAGTTTCTGCAAGGACATCCTTAACTGAAAGTCTTTTCCCCTTCTTTCCCATGAGCACATAGCAGCAAGAAGACCAAGGCCACTAGGATAGTTTGTGTCTCCAGCCTTGATTTCTGTGAAGGTGTTGGCAGGCTAATACCTTACCTTGCTTTTGAACCAGTAATAAAAATTGTTGCCATGAAAATAGTTTGACCTGTCATATCCCTCCAGAAAAAGAGTCTCAGGGATAGCTGGGATCTGTGGAAAGAAACACAGGTAATGTGAGGAGAACCATCATGACTACTCCCCACCATGCTGGCTTATTGGGCTTCAGAGCTCAGAGAAACAGCTTGCTGGAGGTGTGTCACAGTTTTCTTAGTCTGGTTCTCTTCTTTGAAAGTGGGTTTTCCCATTGCAGGCTCCCCCACCCCATATATACTTGGCGGGGTTTGTCTTATCCTTGCTTTGCTTCCCCCTCTGAAGGCAGGGCTTGGAGGTCCTGAGTCAGCTGCAGCTACAGTCCCTGCAGAGGAAGCCTCTGGCTGCTGCTCATGACTTCAGCTCATTCCAGCTGAGCAGACTGACTGAGATAGCACCAACGGCCAGCCTTTCTTGATTCCTTGCTCTGTGCGAAGGACCTGCACACACCAGCCCATGCACTATGTACCGGCCTTGAGGGGAGCAGCCTGGTCCAGTCATAGCCTCTTCCCAGACAGGATCCGGCCTTGCGAAATGCTGTGTGTGTTTGTGTATGTATAGACTTTGTTTTGTTTTGTTTTTAACCTTTATGTGTTTTTCTTAATTATAGTGTAGTTCATCCTAGGAAGTAATAAGTATATCTGTTTTCTTTCCTGCATTTTAATTTCCCGAGTTTGAAAGTGATTTTTAAAAGTTTTTCTTTTAATTTCCCAGAGCTGATAGCTGTTTTCCTTTTCTTTTGAAGGAAGAATAATCATATGTAATCTTTTACACAGATCAGACCCTGGTTGGAGTGGAGCTGTATGCATAGTGAATTAATTGATAAACCCAAACTTATTTAAGTAGGGCCCTCAGAAGCTACTGAGAATACCTGAAAAGAGCCCTCTATTGTAGCAGAGGTGAGAGGGGACAGCAAGGAAATGGGAATCACCAGTGGACCTTGATTTCAGAGTTGATCAAATGAAGATCCTGAAATACAAAAGGCCCTAGGAATCCAGGGAAAACATAGGAAAGCTAGGATTTATCAACCTTTTCATTGCCATTCCCTTTTTTTCTGCATTTTTCCATTAGTTACACAAGGTTGCTCATAGGCACTCAGGAGGAAAAGCATCGTCCCAGCCTCCCTGTCTCTCCACATCACAAAGGTGAGGGCTGGTGTGATGCAGGGGTTAAGAGAGTGAGTGAGGGCCAGGGATTTAGCTCAGTGGTGCTGGCTCCTGCCTTGCAAGCGCAAGGTCCCAAGTTTGATCCCCGGAACCAAAAAAAAAAAAAAAAAAAATCAGTGAGTGAGTAAATGAAATAGACACCTGTGCAAATCCAGCCTCTGCCGCTTCCTGTGTGAGAGGCTTTGAAAAACTTACCTAACCTCTCTGAGCCTCAGTTCCCCACTTTTTATCTAGTATCTTAATAGCACTGGGCTCACCGAGTATTGTGAGAAATATATACGCTAGAGGAGGCCAATGCACTCCGAACCAGGGACTGATATTACTGTTAATAATACTGATATCTGACATGGAAATTTTCTAAAATGGAGGTTGGAAACCCCTGCTACAGATCAAATATGGCCTCTCGCTCACTTTTTCTGAGGCCTATGAGCTAAGAATGGCTTTTACATTTTTAAAGAGTTGGGAGGAGCAGGAGGAACAGTAACTATATTTACTGTCTAGCCTTTGATAGCAAAAGTTTGCTGACCCTTCCTTTAAAAGCCCAAAACAAGGAGCTCATTTATGGATGACAGATACCCCTACCACCACCACCACCACCACCACCACCAGTGTCCTCTTAAGCCATCTAAGTATAAGATTTCCATCCCAGAATGGAGATTAAGTCAGAGCCGGCATCCCTCTGCGAAGCTGTCCCTGAGGTCTGGGCAGCACATCCTCCTGTGAGCTTCTGCCTGTGCTCATGCAAGCACCTTCTGTCCCGGAACAAGCCTTCCACTCCTGAGAACAAGGACCTGCTCCCAGGCTGTGCTGATGCAGCCCTAGAGTGGATTGCCCTGTGCCCAGCAGGAGCTCAGTAGATGTCTGAGGAGCTGCTGTACTGAAGATTTAGCAGATGCCAGGCCACCTGTTTTCTTGAATCTCCAGAACAGTTAAAATCTTTGTGTGTGGCCAGTAGACAGTGATTTTGTCCAAATGTTGGGTCCCGGGATCTTAAAGGCGGCATGGCACTGACAGATATCTTCATTATCTCTAACAAACACATGCACTCAATTTACAGAACAGCTGAAGCCCTGAGCTGGCTTTCTGTGGGGTGTCCCTTTGCCCTGAAAGAGGAGCTGAATAGTTCTTCCCTCTCTACCTCCCTCCTTCCCACCAGAAATACCTGAGTTAGGGCCCAAGGCAAAAGGCAGAAACAGAAGATGCACTGTGGTGTCATGATACGCAACCTGACTGCAGTCCAAAAATGCACTGTGGACATGGGTTGTTGGCAACTTGGCAGCCAGTGGTCCTGCCTCTGTCCTCCAGGGTGGGCTCAGAGAGAGATGTGCCTTAGCGAAGCACAGTGTAGACAGCCACACAGGCCAGCCCACTGCCAACTGCAGAATAAAGAGGTTTCTTCTCATTTCCTTTTCTCAGAAATCATTCTTCCATAATGAAAAATACTTTCTATTTTTTCCTGATTATAAAAATAATAAATACTCTATTTTAATTTTATTTATTTATTTTTCCAGACAGAGTCTTACTATGTAGTTGAGACTAACCTGGAACTCACTATGTAGCCCCGGCTGGTCTCGAACTCACGGCAATCCTCCTGCCTCAGCCTCCTGAGTGCTGGGATTACAGGCATGCGCCACCACGCCCGGCAATATTCTATTTTTAAAACATTCAAATAATATGAAAAATTCAAGAAAATAAAAATCATCTCCCAAGGTCCCACCCCACTGAGTTGTCCCCATTAATAATTTAGTGACCATCATTATTTTATATATCATCATACATATCTACAAATACACATTTTTAACATTAAAGAATGTCATTTGTGTGCTTAATCATGGACATGTGAATAGTGAATAGACTGGTTTGGTCTGGTTAGGATTGGTCGGAACTGGTCTGGTCTGTACAGGTTTAGACTGATCTAGACTGCTCTGGTTTGTTCTGGTCTGGTTGGTTGGCCTTAACCCGCATTCCCCTTCCTTGATGTGTATCCTCTAAAACCTTTTTTTCACGTTCATCCAAAGAAAGGGTATTGCATGTGTCACATATGTAGATCTTGGCCATTATACATTCTGTACCCTGTCTTTCTTATTTCACTGAATTCATCCATCCCTTTAAGTCAGTGTAGACATGACGCACTCTTTTTTAACGACTGCCCGGTATGCCATGCATCCGCCCTGCTTGTTCACTTATTTGTCCACTAAGAGGCTGTGGCTTTGTTCCCTGTGTTTAGCCACTACGCACATGTTTCAGCCAGTGCCAGGCTGCTGCATAAGCCAATGAGAATGGCATTCACATAACTGCTCCCTGAAGCCCAGGCTGCTGTCAGCACCCTCAGGTGGTCAGGCCTTACATGCTGAGATTTCATGTCTACAAGATGCAGGCGCAGCAGTGAGGTTGCTGGGTCAGGGATTAGGTTCACACTTTTTTTTGGGGGGGTGATCGAACTTGAGACCTTGCCCTTGTAAGGCAGGCGGCGGCACCACTGAGCTAAATCCCCAGCCAGGTTCACTCTTAGTTGTAACAGATATCTCACATTGCATTCTTCTCCTCAGAAAAAAAATTTTTTTAAGTTGACAATTTAAATTTCCTTGCAAGGGCTGCGGATTTATCTCAGTGATTCTGCCACCTGTCTTCAAGCACAAGGTCAAGTTTGATCCCTAGTACCAGTAAACAAACAAACCAACCTGCATAAGCTCTCATCATTTCAGTTCCCTTCGTCTATCTTATTATTTATTTTCACATTTTTTGCATTAATACTGAATCTTTGGGTTTTTGTTTTTGTTTTTGTTTTTTTTTTGGTACGGGGGATTGAACTCACGTCCTTGCACTTGCAAGGCCACCGAACCACTGAGCTAAATCCCCGGCCCCAAAGCTTTGGTATGTTTATCGATCGTTTAGATTCTCTCCTCTATTTTTCTACTTGGATTTGTTCTTGTTTTTCCCCCCAGATGCTCATTTTATTCAGAATTTCATTATAGGTTTAATCTTTCCTCTATCACATGTGATGCAACCTCTTCTTCAAATTTATTTATCTTTTATCTCATTTACTGTATTTTTTCATACATTAGTTTCTAATTTAATGTAGCCATGCATGTCTGTCATTTCATTTATAGCTCTGGTTTATTGTCTTAGTTTAAAAGGTACTGCCATTGCCTAGAGTATACATACATACATAAGCTTTCCTAGATTTTCATGTTTTATTTTTTACATTTAGGTCTTTAACTGATCCAGAATTTATTTGTAAATGCAGTGAGTAAGGAGGCCAGCTTCCTCTCCTCCAGACAGAGAGACAGTATGCATTTTCAAGTGAAATGAAATACCCACTTTGTTGTATATCCCAGTCACACAGATGGTGCACTTCTTCTGGAGTGTTCCCTTTTGGCCCAGTGTTCTGTTCACCGAATCCTGTCCTGGTACTATGCTAACTCTGGTGCAGAGGCTCTGGGGCATTTTCATATCATACGGAGCTCTCTAGTCTTGTCTTTCAGAAGACTTAGGAGCCATTGAGATTCGAACTTGACTTGTATTACATTTTATTATATTAAACTTTCTGGCCAATAGTATGGGAACATCTTTCCATTTGTTCAGCTCTTAAAACTTTTAATAAGGTGTTACGTTTCTTCATTTCTGATGTCATTAGAAGTCAGTGATTTGTCCCATTTCTGCCTGCAGCTACTCTATTAGTATAAGGGGGCTGTACGCTGGCAGCAGGTTCTTTGAGCTGTTGCCTGACCACCTGCATGGACTCTTGTCTTCGCCTCTTTAAATCCTACAGCCCTTTCAGCTTTTTCATAGCCTATACATAATTGTGTGAAGTGTGATTTGAGTGTTAATAGCTGTTTAGTAATTAAGATTAAAAGGAAACAGAGAAGTTGAAATTGCCATGGTCAGGACTCTTAAGTGAAATCTGGAGTGCTCAGTGAAGTAAAAGTGACGAAACTGAAGGAGTTTGTGCCTGCTGATACTCAGTAAATCCTGACATCGTGCATAGGCACAAACATGCTAGTCTATATTAATGGCATTGCTCACTCGTGATTCCAATCCATTGTCATTCCTCTTTACCATCTATTCATTTACCAAATAGACATTAAGCACCTACTGTGTGCCAGATGCTCCCTCGAACAGTTACATGCAGAGAGTTAGAGATGGGGCCAAGAGGTCTAAGTCACGCTGCCCAGGGCAGAGACCACACCCCTTCTAAGGACTTCAAATGCCTAATTCTTTGCTTACTATAAGTGGTACCCAAGTTCTTTCTGCCACCCCTCAGTCCCTTTGGGCCTAGATAAGAGGCCTCTTCACCCCTTCCAGGAAGGATCTAAGAAGCCCTTCAGAATTGGGTTCATCTGGTCCTCTACAGCATGGCTTCTCTTCCCACACACTTTGATTTCTTGGCACATTGAAACTAAGGTTATATCATATCTGCTATACTGTATTATGAGCAATGCAGGCTCAGGATACGTGTCTAGTCCATCTTTGTATCCTCAGCAGTCCCATAGTGTATATTGCTCAAACCCCATTGAACAGATGATTGAATGAATGAATGTATGAATATTCATAAATGGAAAGACAAACTATTATCTGGCAGGGTCTGGAGAGAGCAGAATTGTTTGCTCAGCATAAAAAATACACTGGAATTTGGGACAAGGGAAGGGAAAGAAAACCAGTAAACAATGGGGATCTGAGTAAGTAGAAATAGCCAAGAAACTTTAAGGACAGGTAGTTTAGTATTTATACCTGTGGTTGGTGGCTAGTGATGGAATTATCTCCCACTGTTCTCCCCAGTTTTCAGCAAAGGATGCTGTACCCTCAGACCCCCTGGATGAGGGGTGGGAGGTCACAGAAATGCAGTTGTATTGTGTATTAAAGATGAAGCCAGAGAGAGGTTTGGGACATCCACAGAACTACTGTAATTCTGTAGAACCAGTGCTCAGAACCGAAGAAAAATTCAAGCTCAAGGGAAAATTAGAAGCCAGAGGAAGAGGCTGAGATGGGGTTGAGGCTATTTCATTTGAATCTTGAAGGCCAGTGTGTTTAATAGCTGGCATACAAATGGGTGAAAGAATAGTGAATTAATGACTGCTAAGATGTGAAGGGCTATCATAGTTTTCAGTTTTAGTGTCTTCCACAAAACAAAATATTTCAATGCCTCTATCTAGTATCCCACAAAGTGGCCTCAGGGTCTAAGAGCAAAAGAAGTCATTCGAGGACTCTTTCACTTTATTGGCCCTGATTTCAAGGATCTTTTTAACCCTATCTGGCCTGATAGACCCTACAGAAGTCAAAGGTGACAGCTGCAAGTGTCTAATTCTCGTCACCATATTGCAGACTGACCCACTGAGAATGGCAGGAAGCTAAGCAAGAAAAACACCAGGTTTCTAATCCAAGTTAAGAAGTCTGTGTGAGCCTATGTGAGTCAAACTGGGAATCCCATTTCCTCAAACTATGACACGATGCTGTTGGATAGGACCAGCCCAATTTAAAGAGTTGTCTCAGAGCTTCTGCAGGTCATACCTGATTTATTTAAACACAATCTTTGGTTTCCTTGGGCAACCTTTATTGCTTTACAACATAAATCCCAAATAGAAAGTAGGCAAATGCTAGTTGAGATGGGTGGAGGTTACGGAAATAGATGTACAGACGCCTGGCTTGAGCAAGTGATGACAGAGAACAAAGAAGGTCACAAAATGAGAATCTGGAAGAAAACAACAATTCTGAGGACAGAACAGAGTGAGCTATTTATAGGGCTATAAAACCTCATCACCCCATAAAACTTAAGAATCCCTGAAGGTACCTCTGGGGAGGCAGAGGGAACAGCAGTGCAGTTCAGGCCAAGTCAGTGACAGCTGAAGCCTGTGACTAGGGCCTTTGCTTGGTGCTCAAGCACACACCACAGACAATGGCTGTGTTCACAGTGATAGCCTTGAGTTGACGCAGAACAGTGGAAATGGGTTTTACCACTTACTAAAGAAGGCAGAGGTGAAGCATGTTTTAGAAAGATACTATTAAAAATGGTAACAAGCCAGGCATGGTGGCACACCTGTCATCCCAGTACTCAGGAGGCTGAGGCAGGAGGATCTCTGTGAGTTCGAGGCCAGCCTGGGCTACATAGTGAGTTCCAGATCAATCACAACACATAGTGAGACCCTGTTTAAAAAAAAAAAATGGTAACAAGATAAAGCAGGATCATGGCGAGCTGGATTAAAAACCAGCCTCATCCTAACCAGGCCATGAAGTGCACAAGTAACACAACACCAGTGAGCCTGAGTTTCCTCATCTTCACAAGGAAAAGAATAAGCTGCCTCTGGAATTGTGAAGCAACACAGACTGCAGCCAGCGATTGGCCCTTAATAGCTTAGGCTTCGGTTATCAAGGAGACATGCAGATTTTGTATGTCCCTACCACATCCCTGAGCATTTAAGCATTGCATCAAGATTATTACAAGGGGCCGGGGATCTAGCTCAGCGGTTCGGTGGCCTGCCTTGCAAGCGCAAGGACCCGAGTTCAATCTCTCGTATCAAAAAAAAAAAAAAAGATTACCGACCACTCGTAGTCCCAGCACTCTGGGAGGACTGCAAGTTCAGGCCCAGCCTGGGAAACTTAGTGAGCGAGCAAAACGCTATCTCAAAATTTAAAAAAAGTTTTTTTAAAGACTTGGGATGTAGGTCAGTGCAAAGGTCCTGGGTTTGACCCCTAGTACTTACTGGGAGAGAGAGAGAGAGAGGGAGGGAGGGAAGGAGGGAAGGAGGGAGGGAGAGAGAGTGCAGATGGACAGACAGACCAGAAGGTTATTGCTACTGTTGCTGCTGCGGTAGTAGCTGTCACTGTCAATCCTCCAGTCCCATGAGAGACTCCAAGCACATTGGTCACACTGCCAGGAGAGTCATTATGTTCAGGTCTGAGATGAGCTCTCAGTTCACAGGCCACCTCTCCAGTAGAAACTTCTCCTCACCAGTATCTCGTATGCAGATGGCCCACCCTCCTCTGCACTCCCAGACATTTGTCCTTACCTCTTCTGCATGTGAGGCCTGTGAGCTTTCCATCACTAAAACAGAATACCCTGGGATCATCAACTTTTAAGTAGAAAAGGTTTGTTTTGACTCCCAGTCTTGGTGGCTTGGCTGGCCCCATTGCTTTGGACCAATAACGAGGCAGCACATCAGGGACAGGATAAGTGGAAGAGCGAAACATGGCTTATATCATGAGCCAGGGAGCAGAGAAAAAGGCAGGCACTGGTATCTGACAGTCCACCTCAGGGGCACACTCCCAGTGACCTGAGGACCTCCCAGTAGGTACCACCTCTGGGAGGTTCCAAACTTCCCAGTTGCATCACCTGGCAAGTAGATCTTTGACTCTCAAGGGACACTCAGTCCACGGCTTCCTTGTCTTTGTGCAGATGGGACCCTCTGATGTGTGACAGACTCATGGCTGTCAGGCAGACTGGCCTCAACCCTATACATTGGCCAAGCTGTTTTACCTGTGTACCCCCATAATCCTCCCTCTTTCCCAGGAAATAAGACCTAGCTATGAAATAATCAGCCTAGAAACTAGAGATGGCAGCCCCCAGTCAGCCTGTCCTTGCCTTACCTGCCTTGCAGAAGAGTCACCGAGCAAGAGAACAGTAATGGAAGGTAATACAAGGATAGGCTGATCAGGGCTGGCAGTTTTTATGTCAGTTTTCAAAGTTTTATTTCCCATTTAGGTCTAACATTTGGAGGAAACATGGTAATCTGTAAATGGAGGATTAGAAATATCTCCCTCATGCGGATAGTACGAGGACGAGAGGAGTTGTAACCTAAACTTTTGAAAAGACTATCTGGAGGTATCCAAAGTGTCACCAAATATTAACTAATTGGCTTTATTATTATTTGTATATAATATTTCCTTATGTATGTATACTACACGTATGCATACATAAATATACATGTGTATGTAACGTAATCACAAATAGAATGCTTGGTGAATGTTTTATGAAGTCAGTGGGCTGGCGGAAACCCTGTGACTTTGCATGGAGAGGCCGTGTCCTTTCCTTTCTGATGCACAGGCTCATGGAAGTGGGGAAGAGTGTGGGGACCAGGACTTGGCAGCAGACACTGAAGCTCTTTCTTGATTTTACAAGACACCGTTTCTTGTAACAAGACAGAGGAGGAATTCAGAGGATCAGGACCCTTGCCCAAGGCATTCAGGAAAGGAATTCCATCTGCCCTCCTGTGTAAATAAACAATACAGCACGGACTGGTGTCCTTTCCCCTTGGGAACTCACTTGTTCCCAAATCTTGTTTTTATTCTCCTCTGCCTTTGTAGAATGATAAATCACTAAACTGCAAAGTGGATTCAGAAAGCCAAAGGTGTATGCATTTCTCCAGCCAGCGCAGCAGATCCCATCCCAGGAACTCAGGGAGCCGGAGCCAGGGAGACTTGGGAAGGTCCCCGAGAGCCAAGGCCAGGATCCACCCCGCTCTGCTCGGGTGTTGAGGAATCTGAGAGGGATTCCACAGGTCTCTGTAAGACCCGCAAAGAGCACATGTGGCGTTTCGACACCTAAATTAAATGAAATTAAAATATTAGCCCCCATGGCTGAGTCTGTCAAGTGGAGGCCCCGCCCCGCCTCCTGGGACTCTCAGTGGGTCAAGCGGTACATGCTGGAAAGGAGGCACGGGGTGCTTGCTCTCTTTGGCCCTCACAGGGCTCTGGGACCCTTGGAGGGACTTTGGCTGAGTCCGAGCCTTCATGCTTCTGACAGCCCATTAACCCATGGCGGGGCTTCTGCACATCATATCTGCTCTTTCTGTTCCCTCCCTGCAGCCAGGGAGCAAAAATAATTGTCCACCTTATTTCCCAAAGTCACAAATTTTAAAAAGTGTAATTAATGTAGTTTGAAAGTTCTTCGAAAAAGTGAAAACTGTTTAATACATTTTTTAAAAATACACTATAATTTGTTGGAATTAAGATTTAGACTGTGGCCTTTGATTATTGAAAGTTTATCACCTCAAGCAAGTAGAGGAAAGGCTTAAATACCTTTAATTCTCACTAGGATGTACATGACTGATATAAAAACCCTTATGAAAAGAAAAATTTTAGTAGAGTAGAGGAAATAAGTGCAGGGCACCTGTGGATTCAAAATGTGCTCCACACAGGTACAGCTAAGAGCACTAGGAAAACTCTTTCCCTAACTCACAGCCTTTGGGCTGGCCAGGACACACAGCTGTTTTAATCCCTGTGTCAGGTTGTCCTCTGCCAGGACCCGCTGCCTCGGTCATTTATAAACAGAGAGGCAAGAGCTAGTTGTCATAAGGTATCTGGTTTCAGAAACAAGTGCTTTTGCTACAAGTATTTCAGCAGCAAGGAGCCTGGTGTCCCTGGTCTACCCACATCCAGGGCATGAGGCCCTGCCAGGCTCCAGCCCTCTGTCTCTCAGGCTTATCTGCAAGTCATCGGGGAAGTCGCAGAGCTGCTGGTGCCCAAGGAGCCTGACTGTCACATAATCTCCGTCCTCTCTCTCACCCACCAGAACTCCCTGTCCCACAAGTTCCACAGCAGCCATTCTTGTCTCCTGTCATCAGGTCCAGGTGACAAGCTCAGAGAGTGTCCAGGAATGTTGCTGTCTAGCTGGGCAAGTGGCTTCCCACCCTGCAGTGGCCAGAATGTGGAGGTGAAAGAATTAGTTCTGTTTCCTCCTGGAAATGACCAGGATAATCAGGGCTGGGCACAAGTCCACTGACTACCCAGAAGGACAGGATGGAGACTTGGCCATGCTTGTTGGGGAACCAAAGTGCCTCTCAGCTGCCAGGTTCTACCCCCGAGCCCCAAAACAAAACCTAGAGGACCTCGTAGACAAGAATGGGTCTCTCTTGAGTCTCTTCACTTCTGCTCAGTAGACCTTCATCTGGTGTTCCCCACATCCCCAAGTCTGGCACTAAGGCCATCTCCACATGAACCCCCACTGGTGCTCACGGAAGGGAGAGGGGTCTCTGAAAGGAACCCTATTCCTCCTCCTCCAGTTCTACTTCTCCAGGGCACAGGATGGGATGGGGTGTGCAGGGGAGACTGTTAAGGTCCTGTCAGCCCCAGGGCAATGCCTCAGGTCCCCTGTGAAACACTCCCTCCCTCGTTTCTTCTCTGCAGAGGGGGAAGGGGCAAAACCTTCCAAAGGATTTTATGAAGCTCTTTGAGCAGAATGAGAGACAAGGAAAAGGAATGGAATTTCTAGCTATTCAACTATTTTGTATATGGGGGGACTGGGGATTTATATTTACTGAGTTGTATTCCCAGTCCCTCTCCTAAAAAAGGAAAAAAAATTATTTTGAGAGAGGGTCTTGTGAAGTCAGTAAGTTGCCAAATGGGGTTCAAACTTGCAGTCCTCCTGCTTCAGCCTCCCAGAGAGTACCACCACAGCCAACTTACAGTTGCTCTTCAACAAATTAATGAACCGCTATCATGTGCCAGGTACTGTGCTGGCAATGGAAATGAAATAAGAGAGAGCTGACAGGTTTGATAAACCCAAGTGCTGATTGATGGTCCATTGGTTCTTAGAGTCAGCACTCACCCATCCCTCCTCTAATCCCATTTGTTTGACAATTAAAAAAAAAACCTGATGGGCCGGGATTTAGTTCAGTGGTTCCTGCCGCCTGCCTCGGAAGTGCAAGGTCCAGAGTTTGATCCCAGGTACCAAAAAAAAGAATACAATTTGCTCTCCCATGTGAGCTGGGAAAACCTAAACTCCCCACAGGCTAAAAGTTCATGTGAACAGACATGATTAAATAGTAGTTGTCACGGCAGTGGAATGTCATTAATTACCCAATTTGAAACTGTTCTAGTTCACTTCCACCAAAATTACATCCTGAAACTATAGCATCTGAGAAAGTGCACAATACTTAACTCCTACTAGAGTCATGCGTGGCATTCACACACTGAGAATTGTCTACACAGTAGGGGTCATCGTTTGTATGGGGGGAAGGGTGGGAGAAGGGAGGGGGAAGGAGGGAGCGGAAGCGGGGAGGAGGGGAGGAAGGGAGTAACCCTTCCACAGAGAGATACTGAGCATTAAATCTAACCCCCAGCTGGTACACACATTTTTAAACACTGCTGTGTGCAGACTATATAAGGTGCTGATAGTTCATCATTGCATAACAAATCACCCCAAAACAGCAGCTTAAACCAATCATAATCATTTAACGTTTCTCCTGATTTCTATGGGTGTGGACCCAAGACCGACCATTTTGGAGGTACTGGCCCAGGTCTCCTGAACTTGCTGTGCCATGGTCCAGCGTCTGCTGGGGCCACAGCCCACAAGGGGGCAAGTTGGTGCTGAGTGTTGGCCTTTCTACATGTCGCGAGCACCGATTTGCGTTTCGGGATCACGGGTCAGCGCATCAATGATTGTCAATTCGGTTTCGTTTTGATAAATGCTTTTACTCTCATTAACAATACAGAAACAAGCCCACACAAAGGATACAACTACAATTGCCAGCGCAATATAGAAATAATGCCAGCCCATAATCTCTCTAGGCAAATCATAAGTGCTAGCATGCCGTGGATGAGGGCATACGACCTGGTGGGTGTAGTCTGGTCCTCGGCTTCGCAGGTTCGAGCCGCGACTTCGATGTTGCTCAAGTTGGTTTGGCTCTCTCGTCTCAGCAAACAGGATCCTCGGCTCAGCAGTCAGGATCTGGAACAGAGTGTCTGCGTCTCGGGCAGAGCTTCAGCTGGTCATCTTGACGGGGTCGTCAAGCAACGACATCTGTCTGTAGTCTTCTCCTTTTATACCTTAAATTATCTCTATCTAATACATTCATATGTTCTATCTAAGTTAACTCCTCAACACTCTCCATTACCTCACTTCAAACTCTTAATCGTATGTCACAGCAATCACGTGTCACAGCAGATGGTCGGGGGGAATTCCACACATGTCACAGCAAACTCTTATCTGTCCTAACACTCAGCTCCCAGGCTGTCAGCTGTCAAGCTGTCAGCTGTCAAGCTTCACTCAGTTTCACTCTAGTTTTATTTTGCTTAATTCTGCTTTTTGTGGGGTCACAAAGTCCTATGTTTTACATGTTCACTACACTACAGCACTCCTTGAGTCTTTAAAACATGGATCTGGCTTCCTCCAGAGTTTGAAATGCAAAGGACTAAGGCTAAGGCGGCAGTGCTTTTTAGGACCACACCTTTGTCCTGTCATTTCTGTGTGTTCTTTGGTCACACACACAGTCTGGGTTTGGGGCGGGAGAGGCTGCTGTACAGAGGTTGAGGTCCTGGGAGTGTGGCTCCCCGGGCTGTTCAGCATGATTATTACCTGTTTTCATCAGTGTGGCGCTCCTGGCTAAGCTCTCTGCTGCCCAAAATAGACCAGAGGCTGTGTCCACTTAGCAGATCTCTGTGTATGTGTAAATGGACCCACTTGAGAGAATTTTATGGCAGTAAAGCAGACAATTCTAAAATTCCATCAAATATCATTTAGCCGATTTTTGAACATTCAGAGGCCTCCCCGATTGTACCTCTGAGAGGGCACCACTGTTAACAGTTGGCTTTGAGGGGGGCTGGGCATTTAGCTCAGTGGTTCCACCACCTGCCTCGTAAGTACAAGGCCCAGAGTTTGATCACCAGTACCAAAAAAAAAATTGGCATTGAGTTCTTCAGGTTTTTTTATATTCTTTTCCCCCCATTAGATCAGATTTATTGTTTAGCAATTGATGAGTATTTTAAATGCTTAATAATAATTGTATCCATTATATCTGTGATTGTTTAACTTTCTCATGGAGAAAAAGAAACCCAAGCATAAAAATACCTGCTGCGGCTTCAACACAGTTTTGGCTTTTACAGATACTTGGGGGCATGTCTACCAGGTGGGCAGAGAGGCACCACCTAGTGACCAGTCACAAGCTGTGACCTCTGGCCCACTGCTCAATCCATCTCCAGATCTGGTCTACGTTGTCCTGCCAGGCAGCTGGTTCACAGTATCTTCCTTGTATGATAACATGGCCTCTTCATAAAGAACTTGAAAGGGCCAGGGATTTAGCTCAGCGGTTCAGTGGCCTGCCTTCTAAGCACAAGGACCCAAGTTTGATCCCTGGTACCAAAAAAAAAAAAAAAAAAGAACTTGAAAAATCTCACACTCGATACTGTCTCCTAATTTCTTCTCTTTCTAATCCCTTGTTTCAAGTCTTTTGTATAGTTATACTGTTACCTGTTCTCAACATATCAACTGCTTGAAACCACAGTTCAGGAAAGAAATCACAACCACAGGAGTCAACAATAACTCCACCTTCTGCCATTTGGTTCTCTAACTCATCAACCACTTTTTCTTCATCTAAAATGGGACACTCACACCTTTCATCATAGCCATTATATAACGCCCCTTCTCGAGCTACACCACCCACATTAATATACTTCAGGCCTGATCTGGACGCAAGTTCTTTGCCTAGCGTGGTTCTTCCAACTCCTGGGGTACCAATGATCGGGATGTTCGGGAACACCATAGTCACTGATGGTGCGCTCCAGGTGTGACAGTTCACTCTCCCTGCACACTGCGAGGCATAGCTGGAAGGGCTTTTTATATTCTTTCTACTGATTCCCTCTTGCTAATAGCATTTGAAGATGTTTATTTCTGTCCATCTCAATAGATCCTTTCTTAAAGCTGTTCCCCTTTAGCTGTTACCTTAGCTCTCTTACCCCTCCACAGCCTAACTTCTTCAACAACAGGGCTACACTCCTCACTTCCCAGTTGCTCCCAAAACTATTTGTGCTGGCTTCAGCCATCAGTATTCCATGAGAATGGTCCCCTCCGAGGTCCTCAGGGTCCTTGCTGCTAAACCCAATGGATACTGTTAAGTTGACCTGACCTCTAGCACCAACTGATAACTGTTGACCACAGTCCCCCAGCCCTGGGTTTTCTCCTTCTCAGCTGCTCCTCCTCAGTCTCCACTGTAAGCTGTATTCTTCTGCCCACCCGTTCCTTGTTGAGGGTCCTGCCCTCGTTCCTCACCCTACACAGGCCTCCAGGTCAATGTCATCCATTCCCGTTCCCATCCCTTTGCTTGCCATCTAGAAGCTAACATTTGTAAACCTTTGTTGCTAGCTCAAATCCCTCTTCTGAGCTTCAGAGCCACATAGCCGACTTCAGTGAATAGCCTTGGTCAGTTGCCAAACTCCACTGTTGAAAGCTGGATTTGTCATCCCTACCTCCACAAACACTCACACGGGTCTCCTCGTCTGTATTCACCCATCTCAGGAAATAACACCTTTATCTATTCAGCTCCCCAAGCCAGAAACCCAGGCATTAATTGTTCTTGACACCTGCTTCTCCCTCACCCCTCAGATCCGTGGGTTGCCATGTCCTGAGATTCTGCTATATCGCAAGAATCTCTGGGATCCACCCATTCATCTCCGTTCCTCCAGTTCTCCCAACACCATTCACAGTCATGACGCAGCCTCCTAACATGACCTCCCTTTCTAGTCTTGTGCCACAATCCACTTAACTACTCTCGTGTCAAGGTATGTTTAGGTTTCATCTACCTAATTATTCTTTTTAAAAAGTTGATTGTTGCATTCTCTGTTAATTTAAATTTTGATTGCTTGATCTTAACAGGCTTGAAATTAAGCTTTATAAATAATCAGGAATAATCACCTAATTCCATTCTGTACAGACAAAATGGCCAGAATTATGTGTAGCCCAGATGTCTGAATTCCAGTATCTTGCTGTGATGGACAGTCAGCCCAAACTGGCTGTATCGAGCAACTGGATTGCCACCACCAACCAGTGTCTGCTCACTGGCTCTTTCATTCCCCAGTGCATCGCGTTGCTTCTTCACATAAAGCATTGTGCTAGGATACCCTCACTCCCGGAGGACATTACCCTCATGGTGTGCTTTATTGGTCTCCCAAATTATGTTCAACTTCTGATTCTAGGCCTCCATTTACTACCACTCACTGCTGGGCAATATCTTCTTTCATCCCTTTCCCAGTAGCCAAGTCTTCATCCTTGATGTAAGACCATCTTCCCTGACCATCCAGTCTGCAATGGTCCCTGTATTTCTTGTCTCTCCTTTCTTTTAAAATAAATGATCGTCCTGTCTTGCATTGCTAGTTATTTGTCATATCTCTAGTTCCAGCTCTGGCTATCCCAGCTATATCCATACTGTACGCATTCCCCTTTTCTAGGGAGTTACTTGAGGAGCTAAGTACTTGTGAATAAGTTGCTATAATAGACCCTCGAGATACAACTGGCCTGACAGATGAACAACTTGGATTAATTAGGTTAATGGAAGATTCACCTGCCTCTTGTTGTCTATAGTGTGTACTCAGGTAAACATCCAGATCTCAGCTGTATTGACTAAAACCAACTTGAGTTACAACCAGCCCTTGGGAACCAATCGAGTTCATAATTTGTTAGTTACTCTGCCCCTCTAAGCTTTATACTGTTTGTAGCTCAGACTGGGGATAGTGTTTCTAACATCAAAGGGTAGCTGTGTACATTTAAATGAGATAGGGGATGAGAACGTACATCGTACTGGCAAATAGAAGCTGCTCGGTAAATGTCAGCTCCCATTTCTTAACATCTACTCCTTAGCAGCAAGCACAATAACTTTTGAATAATCATTTGCAGAATGAATGAATTCATTAATGACAAAGGACTCAAAGAATGAAATCACACATTCTGACTTCACAAGGGTGGCCTGGTCAGAGAAACCAAGCGCCTTCCCCTGGCTGGCATGGGCGTTCTGCTGGAGGAGAGACTTGGGTATGTGTGGGGAAGGTGCTCCTTGACTCTAAGATCATGAAACGTTGATTAACTGAAGATCAGGTTTTTCTGCCGCCTGCCTTGCAAGCACATGGTCCCGAGTTCTATCCCTGGTACAAAAAAAGAAAAAATTAGGTTTGATTTGGGTGTTGTTGCTATAGCCAGCTGAGTTTTGTTATGTCTGACTGATACTGCGATCTGTCAAGATTCCCAGAAGAAAGTGAAAGGCACGTGTTTCTTTTTAACAGGGGAAAAAAATTCTAGGATAAATCAATTTTCACAGACGTGGGCCTGGCTGTAGGCTCTGAAAGACTATGTTGGTCTCAGAGCTCAGACTGTAAATATTGACTCCTACACCGTCACTCAGACTTGCAGAAAGTCCCTTTTCGCTAATGGGCATTTTTATTTGTTTGGAAAAAGACATAAAAGTACCGAAGATAGCAATGTAAAAGGTTGCTTTTGGGGAGAGGCGGGTTTGAAAGGAAGGGTGTGCTTTCCAAATGGTGACCATTTCATTTCTTCATCTGTTGAGTTCATGGCATTAACTGGAGCTCTTTATGGAGAGAATGAGTCTGTGGTCAGCCTTGGTAAACAGTGACGGCCAACCCTCTCTCCCTCTTTCACTGCAGGAAATGACAGATTTCTCCAGTGTCCTGACCCCCTTCTTTGTCCTCCGCTCCCTGCCCCTCCCTGAGCAGTCATATCATGTCACCTCAGCAACACAGGATGTGCCTGAAGAAGCGGACCTCATTCTTGATACACTGATATTCCATACATACATGAACAATTAGAAGAAATTTATTTTACATGGCTGTAAACCTTCAAATTTGGAAGGGACTTCCACTGATTTCACCAAGTCAACCAGATCTAGTTCAGGGAATCCTCACCAGGGTCCACAGAACTCTCCAGGATCAGGTGATAGAATTCAATGATCCCATGAATATGGATGGAAAAAATCATATCTTTCCTTTTGCTAACTAGTAACTGCAATTTAACATTTCCTTCCGTCATACACGGAAGGAACACATCCTTTCTATGACTTTATTTTTAACCAAAGACAGAATAGTTCTTTTTTTAATCTCGTTAGAGCTGTTGCAAAATTCTCAAAATAACTATTCTCAACACTACTTGAAAATCACAGTAAAGTCATACATACGTTCTTTTTAATGCAGTGCTGTTCAACTTCAGAACATTTTAGCATTCTGAAACAAAAAATAACAAAACATTACAAAACGTGTTTAATTTCAGAAGGTTCTTGAACTTTCATCAGTGGAGTGACTCTTTGCCTTGCTTACAGTGCAGTCCTGCAGTTTATTTAAAAACAAGCAATGTAAATCTAGTGCGCTTAAGTAAAAGAAAACAAAATCCAAACACTTCTCATGCCAGATGACTCCCTTGGTCCACAGCTAAGGGCAGCCACAGAATGCTGTGTCATTGATTACAAAAACAAGGCAACTGAAACTAAATAGATGCCCATGGCTTTGACAGCAGGTCCAGCCCCACAGAGTAGCTCTGAACTGCGACCCCCCAAGAGGTACCCATCCCTAAAGCCTCAGCACCAAACAGGGAGCCTTAAGAGTTTGGCTTGGTTGCTCTTTTTACAAACTATAGCTGTGTGCAGTTGATAATTCAGGATTTCTAGCCAGAAACGATATAGTTAACATTATGTTACACATTTTGGGGGACAGTGGGTGCGACCAGGAATCAAACTTGGGACCTTGCACTTGTGAGGCAGGCAGCAATACCACTGAGCTAAATCCCCAGGCCCTTACACATTTTTTAAATGGCAGAAACATCTACAAATGCCTTGTCACACCAATAGCAAAGTGCACAGAGTGATGAGAACGCAGGAGTACCTTTTCATTTTAAAATTATTTGGAAATAGGTACAACTCTGATACAGTTTCAGGGTGCTCCAGCTACACATGGCCACTTCATGTTAACCAGATTCTAGAGTATTTCAAGAGACTATAAGATGATCATGATCACACTTTGTAATTAAACCTGATGAGGGAAATAGACACGTCTGAAAGAAGAGATGTGGCAATCACAGCGCTAAGGTACTTACAGGGAGATCGATAAACAATTTTTTATTCGTCCTCTTTTCCCTTCTCCTTGTTCTTGTCCTTCTGCTGCTCTCTTTGCTCCTTGTCACCTTTCTCTTCCCCATCCATCTCATCTTGTACAACTTTGGTGGTGCCCTTTGCACCATCAAATTTCCTTTAGATTTATGGTCAGTGATGTCCTTATCCTACTTTGTCTTCACGCTCACTACCCTGGTGATGTGTGGCTGCTTTTCATTGTTGTTTAAATTACCCTACATCCCACAAAGCTTTGTGGCCACATCTACCATCAAGATACCAAGATTTGTGGATTTGATCCTGGGGATAAATCCTCTCAACAGAACAAAAAGAATCCAGATGGTTGCGGGGGGCAGCACGCGGGTCCTGTTTCCACTTGCCTCCCTTGGATGGTCTATGTCTTTCATTTTTCAGTCCTTTTTCAATATCATCAAATTTAGAGCTGTCTTTCCTAGACATTGTCTTCTACCTCTCAGAGCACTTCTTGGGGAATTCTGCGCAATTGACAGACATCTAGGATTTTCTGCTTGTGTTCTTCTCTGAACATCTGCATAAAGAAGAAATAAGGATACATCTTACCCTGCCTTTCTTGGGGTCACCTTTAGCCTCCCTGACCATACTGTTTGTGGGTCTGGGCAACTCAGAGTGATACACGGCTCAGTGCTCCCCAGTCTCATGCCAGCTGCCTCCACAAGAGCTGTCTCAAGCTATACATTCTTAAGTAAAAAGGAACCTGCCACCAGATTACATTATGTGATATTCTAAGTTTTAAAAACCTGCCTACTATTATGTCAAGCATCTATTCCTTTACTATTTTGAAAGCTATGTCTCAATATAATTGGTTTCTTTTAAAATCTTTTGTTTTTGGTTTTTTGTATGTAAGAATATTTTTCTGGGAAGAGAGTCCATAGGTTTCACTAGCTTGCCAAAGGGATCACAGTACAAAAAGTCGGAATTCAAGCCTGATGCCCTGAAGCATATGGTTTGTCTTACAGGTAGAGTCCAAGATCAGTTGAGCACTGTTGAATCTTAGGAAAGATGGTTCATTTAGGAAAAGAATTCTGCACATCTGGTGCAGCAGGCAAGAATGCTGTACTTGATTAGCACTGTCTGGCCTGGGCACATACTGGAGAGGAATGGTGGAATGGGATCTTCTGCAGTACTCCCCATCCCGGGCCAGTGCTCCAAACAGAACTTTCTGCCATAATGGAAATGTTTCATTAGCATGATTTAATATGGTAGCCATTTGCCACTTGTGGCTTTTGAGAGCTTGAAATGTAGCTGATGTAATGGAAAATATGACTTTGTGTGTGTGTGTGTGTGTGTGTGTGTGTGTGCGCGCGCGCGCGCATGCGCCAGGGATCAAACTCTGGACCTTGTGCTTGTGGGGCAGGGGGAAATGTGACTTTTAAATTAAATTTTATTTAATTTTAATGTCAATAGCTACGTGGGACTAGTGGCTGCCTCTTTGGACAATACAACTGTAACTTAATCCCACTCACCCTTCCTTCCAGTCACCTTGCCCTCTGTCTTACCACCCATCACAGAAGAGAAGCCTGGAATCAGAGAGAAAGGTCCTTTTCCAGAAGCCATCAGACCCATTGGTGTTAAAGCCGTGTCACCATCCCAGATCGCTCTACTCCCAGTATACATTTGTGTCATTTACATGACATTCCTTAGTCCTATTTTAGCAGAATGCTCATTTCCTGTTCAACATACAGGTATAGCAAGAAGGGAAGCAAAATTACACGTCTTCCCAGGAAAACACAAACAGATGCTATCTCTTTGTTATGGTGCAGGCTGATTGAATGCCTGCATTTTGTTTTTATTTAGAGATGTCAGTTTGAAAGAGAGCAAGCTTGAAAGCAAAAGTTATTTTGCTTTTATGCTCTTAAAGAAGTTTTTTTCTTAGGCTAGTGGTCACAGGTTCACAGCTGTTGTGGGGGGAAAAATGTATTGATTGCTGTTCTGCGGTCTCTGAAGAGTTGAGAAACCCGTTCTGGGCCACTTGGCTTCCACAGATGACTCAGTGCCCAGATCAGGGTCTGCATTTTGACTCGGAGGGAAAGGATAAGAAGGGAACAGGAAGCCCACTCACAGTTTGCCTGAGGGGCCTCCCCGTGAATTTCTGGTGAGAAATCTTGGCCTGGGGAAAGCACTGTTCCTGATGAGGTCATGAGGAGGGAATGAATGCCTGCCGTGGCAGAGGTGGGAGTCTGGGCCCACTGCCAGGAGTGGTGGGGAAGGCGCGAGCCCGGAGCAGACAGAGGAGGAGAAAGAATTGTGACCTTGAGGATTAGGAATCTTTTGGGTTCTCAGCAAGTTGCTCTGAAGTTTCACCCTCCTGCAGCATCAAGCCCCAGGGAAAAACCAAACAATGGGCTTGTTTCTGCTCCTGTCTAGGAAGGTCACAACCTTGCATTGACTGCAACAGTCTGACCACAGCTCAAAGCATTCATACATGCCAAACTGCCCAACGTGCCAATTAGAATGTTTTCTAAAGTTTCAGTGGTATGTAAACTATGTTCTCATAGATGTCTTGGCGGAGACCAGCAGGCCCTACTTCAGACTGACTGAATTGGAATTTTAGAAGATGTATCCTAAAGACCCCTGGGGCTTTGTTTTTTGTTTGTTTTAGTTTGGTTTTTGCAGGACTGGGAGATTGAACCTAGGCCTCATGCATGTTAGGCAAGTGCTCTATCACTGACCTTTATCTCAGCCTAATGTAGGTTTTAAACAAAGCTCCCAACTGATTTCAGTGTGCAGTCAGTTTTTGGAACTACTGTTGTGAAGAATGAACCTTTGTCCTTCCATCTGAGGCCTCTGGAAACGGGCCCTACTCTGTACAGACGGAACACTGCAGTGAGAAATACACAAATCATGTAGTAATAACGTAATAACAAAAGCTGACCTTTACTGAGTGCAAGATACTAAGAGCTTTAAATGAATTACCCTTAAATCTGCATCTTGGTTCAACCCATTTTTAAAATAAAATTTATTCTGTCTCTCCCCCATCCCCTCCCCTCTCTATGTATAAAAACTTTGTTTCGTTTTTCCTTCCATTCCACCTTTTTTCTTGTCCCTCCCTTTCTCCCTCCCTCCCTCTTCCTCTTCTTATTCCCCAGTGTCCATTATACATTTCTGCCCTTATTTCCACTTTTAGTTTCTCATACCATAGAAACAGTGCGGTATTTACACTCGTGTCTGATTTATTTCACTTGAAGAGTATGGTCTCGGGGTGCATCCATTTAACTAAAAATGAAGCTCGTCCTTCTTTATGGCAGAATAGTACTCGCTTGTATGAAAAACCCACATCTTCTTTATCCACTTGTCATTTGATGGGCATTTGGACTGTTTCCAAGATTTGGCGTTACAAACTGTGCTGCTATAAACATGGGTGTGTATATATCACTGTGACATGATGCTTTTAGTTCTTTCAGGAAGACACCAAGAGATATAGCTGGGTCAAATGGAACCTCTAGTTTTAGTTCTTTGAGGAATCTCCACACTGCTTTCTGCAGTGGTTGCACCAGTCTACGCTCCCACCAGCAGTGGAGAAGGGTCCCCTTTTCCCCACAGCCCCTCCAGCATTTGTTATTGGTTGAACCCATTTTAGAAATAAGAAAATTAAGGCATTCACAGCCTAGTGTAGAAATTTATTTCAAACTGAGACCTGCCAAATTCCAGTGTTTATGTGCTTGACGTAGGGCAGAAGTGACTAACACGTAGCTCTTGTGCCTCAGTGGGCTGTTTGGTATATAAAAAGCTCTAAAAAGTTTGCCCTAGGGTGACCCTGGAGGGGCTGACTCTTGTGCACTGAAAAACTGATATTTTACTGGAGGGTTCCTCTGTCTTTTTGGTTTTTTCTCTTATTTGTAGCCTTTCTTTATTCAGCATGTAGAGGATCCTGAAGGGATCGTCTTACAAGCCATCTTGGTTTAGACCATTTCCCTGAAATTTTGCTTTAAAGGAAAACTGAAACCAAGGATAATTCAGAGCTCTTATAATTGTTTCCATTGGCCTTTAAAATACTAACCCTGAGCCACCACGAGAAGGCAATAGGAAGCCACACTATGATGACACTGTTGACCGCCCTAGGTCAGTACAGATTCACAAGCAAAGGGACAGGGAACCAAATCCTCTGCTGGGCCCTCTGGTGGGGGTCCATCATTTCCTACGTGAACCTAGGGACCAATTATTTATCTCTTCCTGTTAAAGGGACCCTTCCAGTTCTGGAAATCTGCAGTTCTCTAACAAGGGTCAGTGTGGCCACCATTCCCCAATTCCCAAGCAGGATCCTAAATGTTTCCTTCTTTCCTGCACCCCCTGTTCTCAAATAACAGCCCAGCCACCACCTCCAGCACCACCGTAAGGGTAATTACAGCCTGTTTGGAGTTTGTCAGAGGAAATGATTGCTCAAGTGCTACTTCTGTTTTTCATTTTTCTTCTTTCTTTTCCCCTGGCCCAAATGTGAATTCCTTGCTAGTGTTTTCGAGCATATCAACAGAGGACAGGGGAGCGTGTAGAGGAAAGTAGGTGTTTCCATGCCACAGAGGAAGACACCGCAGTTAGCAAAGGGTAAGGAACTTACTCTAGGTCACTAGCAAGAGGAAGTCAGAACTGGAATGCAGGTCTGTTGGCTCCCGCAGCCCCTACCCCTGAGCACAGGGCCCCACTCCCCAGAGACAGAGAGGGAGTCTCTGGAAGGCTGCTGCTGTAGCAGGTGGCAGGAGCTCTCCATGCCCACTCTGCCTGCTAGGGACCTTCGAAAACACACCAGCCCTGGGAGCAGTTCCTCAGAGAGTAAGGCAGCAGCTCACAGGGTGATCACCCTCACTTCAGCTCACACTGTGTGCTTGGGACCAGCTACTACAGATCTGCTCCCACATCTTGCCAACGTGGAGCTTTTCTGATGTCAGCCTTTACAGATGAAGTCCGCTGACTTTTCTCTCCCTCCACCCAACATCCCTTAATCTTCAGAGCAGTGTTATAAACTGGGGAAGGGGAGCTCCTCTGCTAAGAAAATTGCTCTCCATTTCTTGCCCTTTGCTTGGGTTCTGATTTCTAGCTCAGGGCAGAATTGCAAAGCTGGAGATCTTCGTCTTTACTCCCCACCATGCCACTGTGTCCCGCACCCCTTTCTCTCTTCAGGGCCCTAACACATGCCCCAATTAATGACACCCCTTCCTTACTCACAGGAGCTCTCTCTGAGGAAGGCAGTAGGATGCTGTCTTCATACTTAAAAGAGCACATTCATTAAGTAGCTGTGCATGCATGCACACAAACGTGCTCACACACACACCTGTAGTCTAGAATATGTTTCACTGCAGTGATTCATCATTGTGCCTGCCAATTCCTAGCCCCGCACCACAGTGCTCACTTTATTATTGTTTTATAATCAACTGAGGGATCAAGTCCTCCATTATCACTTTTTTTCAACACTTTTAAAAGTCAACTATTTTTCTTTTCCTGATGAATTTTAGATTTACTCTGATAAACAACTAAAGAAGCCCATTTTTGGATTGCAGGTTCATTAAGCTTATAAATTTGTTGGGTAAAATGAGCAACTTTACACTATTCACATTTTCCATCTAGAAACAATGCCTGGCATTATGGCTTGTGTCTAGATGTCGCCCCAAAGCCTCCTGTGGTCATAGGTGGGGCCTTTCAGAGGTGGCTGGATGTAGAGTGTGTGACACTGGATTGATTCATGGTACAGTGCTAGGTTCAAGGGTACTAAGATTACACATGTGAGTGCTACTCATCCTAAGTAGTCTGGATAAGATAGAAGAGGCACAGAGACTCCTGCCGCCATGAACTCTTGCCCCTCTGCCATGTGCCACCCTGCCTTGGAGCCAGCTGATTATGGACGAAAGCCTCTGCACACGGTGAGCTAAATAAACCTTTCCTCCTTTAACTTTGGGTGTTGGGTATTTTGTCCCAGCAATGAAATAAAAGTAACTAAGACACGTGGCTGTGTATTTAGCCACACTTTCTTTGGCATATTTCTATAGAGTTCAAAAGTTTCCTTCAAATGAGTCCTATATGGCCAAGGATTTAGCTCAGTGGAGCCGCACCTGCCTCACAAGCACAAGGTCCTGTAAGACTCAAAGTCTCACTTCCACTCCATGGAGCGTGAACAGCCAAAAAGGCCTCCACGATGCTGGGTCCTAACACCCAGCGAGGCTCCGGGAGCTTGACGGAGAAACGAGAAATCCAGGAAGGAACACACCAGCCTAGATGGTAAATAGACCTTTATTAGTCTGGCCAGACGGCACTCCCGGGGCCAGGTAGCTCAGAGAGGCAACTGCTCAGGGGCTGAGGTACTTTTTATAAGGTTTTTCTAAAAAAAGAGTCAGGGAATTCACAGAACAAGACTGCAAACACATTGCTTATCTTATGCAGGAAATGTTCTATGGTCACCTTTTGTCAAACCCTTTGCCCCTGGGCGGGCTGTTAACCAAGGTAGCAATTAGCATATGAAGAAGCACAGTCTGGCCTATGAGCATGGAGTCACTTTAGCTTATTCAAGTCTTACAGTCCTGA
The DNA here is from genome assembly GCF_012274545.1 of Fukomys damarensis. Classification (NCBI taxonomy): domain Eukaryota; kingdom Metazoa; phylum Chordata; class Mammalia; order Rodentia; family Bathyergidae; genus Fukomys; species Fukomys damarensis. The sequence continues at coordinate 15,055,190 of NW_022900937.1, forward strand.
GTTTGACCCCCGTTACTAGAAAACAAAACAAATGGGTCCTGATACTGAACTGTCTTTACATCTCTAGAATCAAATCCCTTTTTCCTTGTGAAAATTTTACATGTATTATTGAATTTAATTTGTTCCTGTTATTTTCAGGATTTCACAGCTACTGTAGGTGAGATAAGTTTATGGCCTTGTATCTTAAAGTATGTTCTACGCAACAGTGTTTCTGAGTTGTGCCACTCGAAAACGCTGGGGGTTTAGCTCAGTGGCGCTACCGCCTGCTTCACAAGTGCAAGGTCCTGAGTTCGATCCCCAGAACCGAAAACAAAAAAAAAGAAGAAAAAGAAGAAAAGAAAATAAGAGAGGAAAGAAATGGAAAGCTCTGCGTTGATAGATTTGGGAAGCATATCTCTCTCTGTCTCTTAGAAATTCACCAGATATATTCTTATTAAGATTCTGAGAAAGCAGAGGGGGACGGAGATAGAGACACAGAGAGAAGGGCTGAACCTCAATTTGTATAATCCAATCCTTCCCAACATAATGAACCACAGAACCCACTACACATAATTCTGCTGTCCTGCTGTCTTGTTGAGACAAAATACCCATCGTCCACAAGTAAAAGGAGGAAAGCTTTATTTTAGCTCACAATTTGTAGAGGTTTCAGTCCATAGTTGGCTGTTTTCAAGGTAGGGCAGTGGGGCAAAGGAGAAACAGTTCATGGCATAGCCGCCAGGAGGCAGCAAACCCTTCTTCTTTCCCTTTTTATTCTGTCCAGGTTGCAGGTCTATTGGTTGACCCAGGGTGGGTCTTTCCTGTTCAAAAATCCATCACCCACACCCAGAACTATGCAAACCCAATCAGTGGACAACCCAGTATCACACTTATGATCCAGTCCAGTATCACACCCATGATCCAGTCACTCCAAAAGCCCCACTTATGAACACATGAGGCTTTGGGGGAACATCTAGACATAAACCATAACATCTGTTAACATCTTGCTGGCCACCATGTGTAAGGCACGCCCCCAGAGACACTTTGTCGGTTTTGTTATCAGAATGACACAGTTTTCCCAGAAAGGCTTTCCTTCTCAGAGATTCTAAGGAGAGGCTTAAGAATCCATCAGAGTGTTACCCTGAGGGATAAATCACTTAGTGTTCCTGCAGCTGTGTTCCAGCTGAAGCTCATACTTTCAATTTTGGGATTCTGAGCTACTACTGTCTCAGCCTATCCCCCTGGGTCACTCTGGGATCTTGGGCAGGCAGAGGCACTCTGAGCCTGCAAGTGGATCGAGGTTGAGGTGGCTTTGATTTAATCCTCCTACCTTAACTGAGTGAATCTTCCGCAGCCTCCCTCACTTCTCAGGCTTGGCCCTCTGCGGCCTTGCCCTCTGCCTTCAAAGGGTTCATTCCACAGCAGTCTCAGTCTTCCACACAGAGTACCGGGAGGAGCCCCAGGTGATTGACACAATTCCTTGACCTCATTTTGGCCACATATTGTCCCCACCCCTAGAAACCCCAGCTTAAACCCCATGTCACCCCACAAGAGACCACTTTAAATCAGAGTCCAGGACTTGTAACTGATTTCATTTTCCAATCTGCACCCTGGAAGTCTGAAAACGACAGTTTGGCTCAGATCTTGCCTGGAAATTGGTGTTCACCTGCTTTTACAGAAAGGAGTGAGATTTCACTCCAGGCAAGGAAAGAAGGTCATTAAAGGCCATCATTTATCTTCCTGAGAAGCCATTCTCCTGATGTGAACTGAATCTTAAAACCCAATTTAAAACCCAAATCTTAAAATCTTAATTTTTTCTTAAGGAATGAGGATGGTGATTGATGTTGCATTGTCTCAGAATAATTTGAGAGCAATTCTTTTATTATTACCATCACCATCATAATTGCTAGTTTGCTAGCAATTAAAGTTCATACTATTAAGTCAGCATTTTCTGCAAATTGTGGTGGTGTGGAGGAGTCTGTGTGTGTGTTTTGGGGGGGTTTCAGTTGTCATCATTTCTACCCTGTTGTAGGGGTTCATAATTCAGCCACACATACGTGCTCCAGGCTGAAAGCTGATGAGTGAGAAGGAGCCAAGGACAAAGGGGCCCAGCTACCTGTGCTCTCCCATTACCTGTTCAGTGAGGTAGAGCCAGGTGTGTAAGATCGCGTGTCCACTCCGCCTCTCCAAAGGCCCTTTGTCTCGGCTCTGTCTATGGTTGGACACTGGTAGTAGACTAGTGACAGCTGAGATGAACAAGACTTAAGACAGTGGAAGATACAGTTGTGATTTGCTGCTCCCAGAAGCATGGCTTGATTTATTATATATCCCCAGTAACTCAACACTTTAACACAACTGGCAAAACTCTATTTTCATCATTTTTTTCTGTTCGGTTCTTTTTTTTTTTCCACCCCATTTTCCTCCCCTATTTCTCCCTCCATCCATCTCTTGTTTCCTTCATCCACTTGAAAAAGATCGGTCTGCTTTCTCTTTATCTATCTTCTATCTTGCTCTCCCTCTCTCTGTATGTGTATATATACACACATATATTATTTTCTCATAAAAAAGAAATCATGCAATATATGGTCATGAACACATGAATGGATTAAGAACGTATGGTATTTATATACAATGGGGTAGTATTTTGTCATAAAGAAAGATAAACTTGAGGCATTTGTAAGTAAATGGATGAAACTTGAGACCACAGTATTAAGTGAAATAACTCAGACACTTAAATAGCACTTAGCAATATCTCTTGCAAGTCTTTCCTTTACATGTATTTTGTTTTGTATAGTACTGATCATCTTAGATATTTGGTATTCCTTTCTGCATGTCCTGATTTTATGCCATTTCTCTCACCTAACTGTACAGAGCGAGCACCACTCTTCTTTTTTTTTTTTCAGCTTTAATTGAGTTTATTGGTACATTTTAGGGATACAGTACAGTTACATTCATTGTTGGGATCTTGTACCTCTACATGACAAGTCTTGATTCTCATTTTTTCCCCTTACCTCT
>NW_022900937.1:15059260-15059960 GCF_012274545.1 Fukomys damarensis
CTATACCAATGTCTTCCAGAGTTCTGCCTAACTTACCTTCCAGCAAGTTTAATGTTTCTGTTTTAATATTTAGATCTTTAATCCATTTGGATTTTTATTTAGTGCATGGCGAACGATAAAGGTCTAATTTTAATCTGTGGCAGGTTGACATCCAGTTTTTCCAACACCATTTATTAAAGAGGCTATCTTTCCTCCACTGAGGATGGTCAGCTCCTTTGTCAAAGATGAGGTAGCTGAGTACATCTGCATTTGTTTTTGTGTCTTCCAGTCTGTTCCACTGATCCTCAGGCCTATTTCTTTGCCAGTACCATGCTGTTTTTATCACAGTGGCTTTGTAGTTTAGTTTCAAATTGGGAATTGTTACACCTGGAAGCACCACTCTTAATAGTCACATAGCATTCCATAAGGCAAGATGCTCTGTGATATATGCACCCATCTCTTAGTCCTTAGAATCTAAGATCATTGCCAAAATGTTTACTACTGGAAATGGCATTCTAAAACAAAGCAAGTCCTTTCTACCTGAGGAGTTGGCATCTCAGGAGTTACCTTGGAGAATTACAAGTACAGTTGTCCCTTGGTATCCACAGTGGATAGGTTCCAAGACACCCTGGGGACACCCAAATCTTCAAATGTTTGAGTTTCATATAAAGTAGCATATTTGCTCACTATATATGTGTGTGTGTGTATATATATATATATA
>NW_022900937.1:15060106-15063334 GCF_012274545.1 Fukomys damarensis
ATATATATATATATCGTGTGTACTAATTTATACTTTCTGTTTGTTTGTTTGAGACAGGGTCTCACTATGTAGCTCAGGCTGGCCTTGAACTCACTATGTTGTCCAGACTGGCCTCAAACTCGTGGCACTCCTCCTGCCTCAGCCTCCCAAGTGCTGGGATTATAGGCACATGACACCACACTCAGCTTTCATTCGTACTTTAAATCATCTCTAGATTACTTATAATACCTAATGTAAACACTGTATAAATAGTTGTTACACCGTGTTGCTTGGGAATAATGACAAGAAAAAAAGTCTGCACCTGTTTGGTACAGACAAATTTTTTCAAGTATTTTCCATCCATGGTTGGTTGAACCTGTGGAACCTGTGGATACAGAGATCCAGCCATGCAAGTTAAATCTGTAAGACTCCTAATACATGTCACCAAACTGATTTCTGAAGGAGTACTCTGAATATATAGGCCTCTCAGTTTTTGTTTCTGAACTTCACTGATACCCACCCTCTGCTCCCCACCCCATAAATAATCATGGCAGAAGATGCTCAAATAGGCAGCATTCTGGTGACTCACCAAGTCATCACTTCCCAAATATGGCTCCTGTGCCGTGAAATACAGGAGATAAAGTTGGGACATCAATGAAAACCATTTTAATATATATTAGAAACGCAAAATCCATGTCTTCTGTATGTGTGTGTGCTTATGTTGCTGTTGTTTTCTAAAGTGTTCTGAGAGAAAGAAAAAATGTAATGTAAACAGGAGTTTGAACTGTACACTGTTGAGGTAAAAGCTGTAAACATGGGGTGGGAAACTGCCTTTGTCCATGAGGCATAGCCCTGTCACTGCCTTACACAGGGATGAGGGAGGGAAAACTGAGCAAAGAAAACTGGGAATGCGATGTGGAAGGGAGTAGACCCTGAGTTACAGACTCCACTGTGGAAGTCTGGGGCACAGGGAGAAGGGAAGAGACCAGAAAGGGCAACTCTGAGGGAAATTCATAGACACGGGAAAGGCCACTTGAGGCTGGAGGCAGAGAATGGAATTAGGCTGCCACGAGCCAAGCCATGCCCAGAGCCACCAGAAGCCAACTAAGAGGCAAGAGAAGATGATGCCGAAAAGTTAGCCTTGCTCACACCTTGATTTCACCACTCTGGCCACAACCATGAGAGAATAAACTCTTCTTTTTTTCTTTTGGTGCTGCGAATGAACCGAGGGCCTTCACACTGAGCTACATCCCCTGCCCTTTCTTATTTCTTATTTGGAGACAAGGTCTGACTAAGTCACTGAGTTGCCCAGACTGGGTTTGAACTTGCGATCCTCCTGCTTCATTCTCCCAGAGGGCTAAGATTACTGGCGTGTACCACTCCATCAGCTGAGAATAGATTCCTGTGTGAAGCCCTCCCAGTGTGTGGTGATTCATTACAGCAGCAGGGGAAACAAACATGGCAGCCGTCTCAATTTACAGAGCAGAACCAAGTCCTAAAGAGGGCAGTCACTCGCAACCTATGGCAGGTCAGCCGCTAACTGGACCTTGAAGCCAGCCTCCTGGCCCTGCCTGCATGCTTCCCTGCCTCTGGGGAATCCTCTGCCTCTGTGACATAAGGCTTCACATCAAGGTTAGGGCCGTGTTGACAGGGCCACTGGTCCTCTCTGTGTGTCCTCCCCAGAGAGCGCTCAGAGAGTCCGGCTCATCTTTCCTGATAGTGACTCATTGCTCAGTGCAAGGTGACCAGTTCGTCAGCTGGGGGCCAATGAGTCTGCTTGCTGGCATGACAGAGGACAGGCCAGCGAAGGCAGGAAGGGTGCCTCCAGAGAGCTTGCTGACTGCCATCTGGAAATGCCACACAATAAATGGAAAACCTGAGGAATGATACAATTTTGATATTGGCTCAGTATGTCTTGAACTCACTGTCTATTGAGAGCCAGTGAATTTTGTTGAATAAATGTACTCAGATATTCCTTCAATAGAGGAATTTTCTTCTGTGTAATAAGTTTCCATTTATTGAGCACCTAATATGGGCCAGGTACTGTGCTAAATATATCAGTCAGGCCTAAGGGGAGCAATTCAAATACTCAACTCATGTTTTGGAGGAAAGATAAATGAAGAGGCTATTTTCAAAATAGGGGAAGTGGGCCAGGGATTTAGCTCAGTGTTTCTGCCACCTGCCTTGCAAGCACAAGGACCCGAGTTCGATCCCTGGTACCAAAAAAACAAAACAAAACAAAGTAGGGGAAGTCATGGAGGTGAGTGCAGGCATTGCCTTCCTGGGGTAAAGGGTTAAGAGGTGGGAGACAGAGCTGTGGGGAGGGCAGTGCCACAGCCCAGAGAGAGGAGCTCCTCCTTCCTGACAGGACCCCGAGGGCAGGAGGAAGTTACCATGTCCTCTCCCAGTTTAATTTTCACAGTAACACCATGGAGTATGTATGATCACCAGCCCCACTGAGAGATGAGGAACCTAGAATGAAAAGAAAAAACAAGTTGCCCAGTCCTGGCATTTAGTGGGCCACAATCTCTCTGAATCCGCAGACCACAGAGCTCCTCTGTTCTTGAGTTGTGCTATAAATTTGCTCTGGAATATGCAAAATTAATTTTTTTAAAAAACATAACTTTATAAGACTTTATCTTCACTAAAAGTATTGAAGTCCCATCTATCCTCTTTTGTAAACATCAGATATATACTTTTCCAGGTCATTTGGGCTAAGTGATGAGCAGTATAAAAATGCGTATTGTCACTGACTGTGGATGTCCTGGTGTCCAGAGAGTAGAGGCGAAGGAAAGATGAAATGCAGGCTGTGGGGACAGGAAGGCACCTGGGTGTCAGCAAGTCTACAACCCTACCTGCTCCAGAAAGACCTGGGGAGGAGAGGAGGGAGTAGCTGGGCAGACAGGTGTGATGCTCTGCAGGTCCCTTACAGACGAGCACAGCAAGCTCCCATCCTGTTCTACCTCTCCCCATTATACACCAGGCCCTGACCCACTGGAGCAGCTGTTAGTCCCTAAACATGCCTGCTCAGGCCCTTCTTACAATAACTGGAACAAAAACAAGCACTCCTACTGCCCCGTGCATCTAATTTCATCTTTTAAGCAACCTATTGCATAGGCATTATTACTGCCTCCATTTAGAGCCATAGAAAACAGCACAGAGCTGAATGTCTATAATTTTGTTCAGATGACTGCAGAACCTGGAAAAGCAGTTGCTGCTATTGATGCATAACATACTATTATTAGTCTA